>NC_140584.1:302337317-302547255 GCF_964204655.1 Triturus cristatus
ACAATTGCAAAACGCACTACTCACCCGTGAGGGTCTCAAGTCGCTTGGGGAGGGGAGTGGGGGGGGGAGGCGATTGCTGCTACTTCTCGAATAGCCAGGTCTTGAGAAGTCTTCTGAAGGTTAGCAGGTCATGGGTCTGCCATAGGAGGATGGGGAGAGTGTTCTGTTCCAGGTCTTGCTGGCAAGGTGAGAGAACGATCTGCCGCCGGAGGTCGTACTTCGGATGCGGGGGACGGTGGCGATGTCGAGGATCAGGCATGCAATAGCGTTTTGAATGCGTTGAAGTCGTTTCAGGAGTTTGGCCGAGGCTCCTGCGTTGAGGGCGTTTCCGTAGTCAAACCTGCTGCTGACGAGGGCCTGGGTGCCCGTTCTTGTTTCGGTGGGGATCCACCTGTAGATCTTGCAGAGCATGTGGAGGGTGTTGAAGCAGGAGGACAAGACGGCGTTGACCTGCTTAGTCATGGAGAGGGTGGAGTCGAGGATGAACCCCAGGTTGCGTGCGTGGTCGGTGGGTGTTGGAGCTGTTCCCAGTGCGTTGGGCCAACTGGAGTCGTCCCAAGCCGAGGGGGTGGAGCTGAGGAGGAGGACTTCCGTCTTGTCCGAGTTGAGCTTCAGTCGGCTGTTCTTCATCCACTCGGCGACAGCTTTCATTCCTTCGTGGAGGTTGGTTTTGGCGGTGAGGGGGTCCTTGGTGAGGGAGAGGATCAGCTGGGTGTCATCGGCATAGGAGATGATGTTGAGGTCGTGCAGTCGGGCGACGTGGGCGAGTGGTGTCATGTAGATGTTGACTAATGTCGGGCTGAGGGATGAGCCCTGGGGTACGCCGCAGATGATCTCGGTGGCTTCGGAGTGGAAAGGGGGGAGGCGGACGTTCTGGGTTCTGCCGGAGAGGAAGGAGTAGGTCCAGTCCAGAGCCTTGTCTCGGATCCCAGCGTCGTGGAGGTGTGCGCGCGTAAGGTGTGGTGGCAGACTGTGTTGAAAGCGGCTGACAGGTCCAGGAGGATGAGGACCGCGGTTTCTCCGTTGTCCAGCAGGGCCCTGATGTCATCGGTGGCGGCGATGAGGGCAGTTTCGGTGCTGTGGTTGCTGCGGAACCCGGACTGGGACGGGTCCAGGGTGCTGTTCTCCTCGAGGTAACGGGTCAGTTGTCGGTTGACGGTCTTCTCAATGACCTTTGCCGGGAACGGGAGCAGGGAGATGGTCCGGAAGTTCTTGAGGTCCCTGGGGTCAGCCTTGGGTTTTTTGGATTAAGGTGTTGATCTTGGCGTGCTTCCAGCTCTCCGGGAAGGTCGCTGTCTTGAAGGAGATGTTGATGGCTTCCGGAGATGGGGTGAGATGGTGGTCCTGGCTTTGTTGAAGATGTGGTGTGGGCATGGGCCTGATGGAGATCTGGAGTGGATGGTGTTCATGATTTTGATGGAGTGGTCGTCATTTATGGTGGCCGTGGTGACGGAGGTTTCTGTGGTTGTCGGGGCGGTCATGACAAAGCGATGGAAGAAGGTGGAAAGGGAGGTCTTGCGAAGGTGGGATGTTGTTGGTGTTTGAGCTGGGGTTGGAGAGTTCCTTCACGATGTTGAAGAGCTCTTTGCTGTTGTGTGCGTTGTGGTCTAGGCGGTCTTTGAAGGTGGCCCTTTTGGCTGATCTGATGAGGTGATGGTGTCTGTGGGTGGCGTTCTTTTGGGCTGCGTGGCTGTCCGGTGTGTGTTCGCGGTGCCATTTCTTCTCTAGCTTTCAGCAGGTTTGCTTGGAGGCCTGGAGGTCCGCAGTGAACAAGCTGGCTTTCTTGCTGGTGTGTCTGCTGGAGGGTTTCTTGATCGGGGCGAGGGTGTTGATGCAGTCATCGATCCATTGTCAGAGGTTGCGGCCGGCGGTGTTGGGGTCGGCGGGTGGGATCCGGGCGAGGGTGGTGGTTAGCTGGTATTCGGTGATTTTGCTCCAGCAGCGGCGTGGTATCTGCTGGGTGCGGAGGTGCGTGGTGGGTTTCCGGAAGGTGAAGTGGATGCAGCAATGGTCGGTCCAGTGGATTTCAGTGATGTGGTTGAAGGAGACATGGGTGCTTGCGGAGAAGATGGAGTCAAGCGTGTGGCCGGCAGAGTGGGTGGGTGTTGTGACGAGTTGTCTGAGTCCAAGGTTGTCGATCAGGGTGGTGGAGTTGGTGTCGTCGTTGTTCGAGGTGGAAGTTCAGGTCCCCATGACAACTCAGGTCAACTGTCTCGTCCTGCTGCTTCTTCATCCTCTGCATGCTCCGCAAGATATTCAAAAGGCTGCCCCAAATGTCAAGACGCACCATCACCCAGGACCTCATCTCCAGGAAACTGGACTAAGGCAACGCTCTACGCAGGGATCGCAGCTCACCTCAGACGACGACCACAGACCACTGCAGCCAGACTCATCCTGGAGCTCCCCAGACGAGCCCACATCACCCCCTACCTCAGGGAACTCTACTGGCAACCTGTACCGAAAAGATGACAGGCCAAGCTCCTGACCCATGCATAGAAGGCCCTACACAACTGCAGACCCGCCCACTTGAATCCCCGCCTGAACTTCCATCTGCCCACCAGACACCTCTGCTCCACAACCCTTTCTCTAGCCCTCACCCCCCCACATCCAACAAAGCAGATGCGGAGGTCACTCCTTCGCTTACCTAGCACCGTAGGCATGGACCGGACACTCCCATTCTCCGTAGGACTGAGCAGCCACTTCCCCTGATTGCTCTGTGCTGCCCTCAAGGCTGGCTGCTGGATTTTGTTTTTCTTCAGCCCAAATAGCCAGATTTCTATGCCACCTGATCCCTGACCCTGGCAGAGGCGTTCGCCGGCGGTGCATAGCAATCCACACCTTCAACGTCACTCGGACACACTCTCCTTTTCCCACCCTCCCAACAGGCCCCGCACACCTCCCCGACCAGGCCATTCTCCATAAAATGAAGCACGCTGCGCACCCGCAGTGGGCACTCCCGCTCTCTGCAGGACCAAGCAGCCATTTCCCCCAACTGCTCTCCGCCGCCCTCAAGCCTGACTGCCGGATTATGTTTTGTTCAGCCCAAACAGCTTAATTCTTCTGCCAACTCAGGGATGTGGAATTCCTATAGCCCGATGCCCGGGACATACTGTGGAGTCCAGGGCAACAAGTTTTCATGTTTATTTTGTCCTTGGGACAAGCAGGCCCAGCCTCCTACAGCACAAACCCTTTAGCTGACAGTTTACGGTACCACATTATGGATCAGGGAAAGGTAATATATGTGACCATGTGTTAATGCTGTTCAAACCTGTATTTATGGTTCATTAATGCAAAGCCTTTATTATTAGGGTAAGCTCTCTAAGTAAATGTTTTAAGCTCAGACTGCACTACTGAGAGTGGTTAGAGTTTACAAATGTGCCACACGTTTGCAAAAGTTTAACAATATAAGGATATGTATACTGCTCCCAGAATGCTCTCTGATTACATGCAAATATTTGCAGAAGCCTAAAAGCAAGTTTGATGATTCTTTGCTTTCAAAATAAAATGTTCACAAAGAAAAATGCTAAAACATTTTGTTAAACTACTGAAAAAATGTAGGTACCGTTTCTTTGCAGCATCATTTAGTAAAATGTATTGATGCATGCTAGTATTTCCCAAAAATATTAATAATGGAAAATAAGCATAACTAATTTTAATAAGATTATGGGAAACAAAAATAAACAAGCATTGGTAAAGCCAGTAGATCTGAAATTGTTGGTCAGCCTTTTGGTTTTGTCAATGCGTGATTTGTTATGGCATGGTTTTTATAAAGCATTATTAGTGTGGGAGCTGCTGGGCCCTAGCCATTATAACAAACACTGGCAAAAGCGAAAATTGTTTGGGTCTCAAAAAGCACACAAGGCATAGTAGTTCCTAGCACTGAACAAAACAACTGTATCGATATGCTCCGAATACACACAAAAGGTCATGGTTAACGCCAGACCGAATTAGGGGCCCAATTATTAAATAAAGTGCACCCATGTCCTTGGATTAAGTGCAGATGTACAACTTTCGTGAATTCACAAGACTTTACAGAAGTAGGCAAAGAAATAGTACTCCTAGAAAATATTTGTGAACTGTATTTTAGCATGATCATATATGCAGGTGTAGATTTGCTCATGCAAAAATCTGAGCGTTTGCAAGTTCACTTTCCCTCTAACCACTTATTTCCTAACCCTTAAAGAAGTTTTAGGTCTGCCATTGTCAAGAGTAAATATCCATCCTTTCTCAGTATGGGAAAAGATTAGAGAAGAGTGGGTGAAAACGCTTAAAACATGCAAGTTAGTAGATTTGCACAGACTCAGAAGGGCCTTCCAACCCTGGAACTGCTGCTTACCATTACCTTCAGCCCCAGTATGTAGATCTGCGGAAACGTGGTAACATAAGGGAATTGCTGGTATTTAAACCCTACTATGAAGGCGCCCTGGCATAAACAGAGAGGCTATTTCAGAGCTCTTATATAATGAGATTGCTGTCATAATTTGTCGCCACATTACATTGCACAAAAGGGACAATTGGATTTTGTTACAGAACAAGTAGATTTATGAAGCAACCTGCCCCATGGACAAGTAGAAATTTTATTAAATTCCACACCCCTGCAACTGATCCCCGACTCTGGTGTAGCGGTTCCCCGGAGTTGCCTAGTGACCCATGCCAGAGCAGTCAGCGGCCCTCGGATGCCCTCCCTTTTCCCGCCCTCCCAATAGGCTCCGCCCACCTCCCTGAACAGCCCATCTTCATAAAATGAAGCGCGCTGCGTAGCCACGCAGCAGGCGTATGCAGCGGGTGCGCCGCTGCCTGTTGAAGGCGCACCAAAGGCAAGCCTTTCTGCGCCCGCTTGTGCCTGGACCACGCCCAGCACCAGGACCCCTGGACTTGCCAGAGAATCAGCTACTCCAGCACCGTACTCAAGTCCCTGAACCTTGAAGGACCCAACACCGCATACTGCTCCCAGACACCAGAAAACTCAGAAGGTCCCTTCGTCTGCCGACACTGCCGCTTCTCATGTCACACCTCCCACAACCACACCATCAACCACCAAACCCCAGAACCTACTACACTGAATGCTAATCAACGTCAGATCACTCGGCAAGCATGTCATGGAAATCTGGGAGACCATCACCACCTCCAAACCAGACGCAGCCTTCATCACCAAAACCTGGCTCAAGCAAGCCTCTGCCCCGGACATAGCCACAGCAACCCCCAACGGTTACAAAATGATCCACAAAAACCGCCCACTCAAACTTGGAGGACGGATAGCCATCATCCACAAAGACTCCATCAGATCCACCACCACAGAGGACGCCTCGACCCCCATTATGGAACATCTCAACTTCCAAGTGCACGTAAACGCCACCAAAACCGTCTGGGGCACCCTTGCCTACAGACCTCCAGGCCCCACCCAGCATTCTGCAATGCAGTCGCCGAAATGATCACTCCCTGGCCATCAAATCCAATAAGTACCTCTTCCGGGGGGACCTCAATGTCCACCTCGACGACCCGAGTGACACCCACACCGCCAACCTCTTAGAGACCATGCAGAACATCACCCTGACACAAATCGTTAAGAGCCCTACCCACAGTGCTGGACACACCCTCGGCACCATCTTCACCACCAGCGACAAAATCCGTTTCAGCCATACCTCAGAAGTCACCTAGTCAAACAACAGCATTGTCACAATCGCAGAAACACTCCAACATACAGCCACACCACATGCCCCTGCACAATGCAGCGGGAAGAAAGTTACACAAGACCAATGGACAATCGCCCTAATCACCACAACCCTCCACACCACGGACGACGTGAACCAGACAGCCCAAACTTTCTCCAATTGGATCACCTCCAGCACGGATAGCATCACCATCATCAAACAACCCAACACCAAGAGGTCTAACAAACACGCCGCCTGGGATCAAACAGGGAATGCTAACGACTAGAAAGACAATAGGGTTCCAGCAGAAACCCTACAGACCACTCCGCTCTAAAATATGCCCTCAGTAATTATCACCACTCCCTCAAAGATGCCAAAAAAGCTTTCCTGGCCCCTCGTCTCGAGAACAGCAGCAACCAAGCAAAAGAACTTTGTCAGCATCAGAGAATTATACACCCCAACAGCCAACGAAAACACAACCCCTCACTCCCAGGACCTATGTGACGCCCTTTCTAATTACTTCCACAACAAGATAGATATCTACGTCAATTTCAACTCAACTCACTTGACCCACGTCCTCCAAGACTGCAGTGCACGTTGAGGAGGATGCATCTTAGGGCGTCGGCGGTGTTGGCGGCCGGAGCGGTGGTGAAAGTCTGGCGGCAGTAGCGGCAGGAGAATTGGCCGTGGGTCATGTCTGGCGTGGACAGCTGGCAGTTGTTGTTTCTTCCGGGGTTGAGTGCGAAGAGGGTGGTTGCGTCGTAGCGGCGGATGGTCAGAGATCCAGGGTCGTTGGCGCTGGTCGGGTGCAGACGGGCACGCCCTCGGCGCGACCGCGCAGCGGCCGCCATCAAGTAGGGGAGGGGAGAGGGACGATCAGCTGGGAGGCGGGAGAGAGCAACCGGCAGAGGGGAGGGGCCGCAGGGGCAGCAGCGAGGAAACGGGAAGACAAAACAAAACAACCAGGCAAATGTAGGATAAAAGGCAGACAATGGGAAGACAAAACAAAATAACTAGGCAAAAACAGAATAAAAGGCAGGCACAATACGCAACGGATTCACAACCAATCGGAAAACAGAACTGAGATTGGGCAAGTTGCCGATCAGAGCAGCAGCAGGATCTGGGCAGCCTCGATCACCTCCTCCTGGAGGTCTTAGAAGTCAGCGGCGAAAGCACAGATGGCGGAGCTGCTGGGGAGAGAGTAGGTCTCAGAATGAAGAGAGGAATGTACGCGGCACACCCTCCAGGTACAGATTCCCCCAAAGTAGGTTATGTCTGCCCCCTGCCAGTCAGCAAGGTCCGTCCCCCGGACACATCCCCCCACTTTCGGCATACCTAGCAATAGGATAGCTGGCGCATATGGTGTAACATGCCGAGTAAGGCGTAGCGTCCTGCAAAAGCATTTCCGAGCAACCTGCACCAGAAGAGGAAGCGACTTGTGTGATCTATTGCACTGATGGAAGTGAAAAAGAATCCTATCCAGGGCATATGAGGGCCCATGCTCTGTTGTGTCTGCCAGGTGTAATTCCTCCACCCATTTTGCCACCCAGAGTATCTGGGACGCCAAATAGTAATGATCCATGTTGGGTACAGCCAGCCGACCTTGTGACCGAGGCAAATATAACTTTGCTAATGCTACCCTGCACCGTGTGTTGTTCCAGATAAAGTCACTTATAATACCCTCCAGTGACCGGAAGAAGGACGCCAGCAGGTAGATCGGGAGGTTAGCAAAGTAATAAAGTAGACGTGGCAACATTACCATTTTTATCAACTCCACCCTGCCTATGACTGAGAGGTTGAGTGATTTCCAAAATTCAATTTGGGATTTTAACGCTGTGACTGCTCTGAGTATATTGCCGTCTAGAAGATCCCAATCGTCATGATAAATATGTATGCCTAAATATCTAAACGCCAACGGTTGCCATGTCACCAAAGTCCCATCCACCCTTTAAGTGAGAAGCATCCGTTCTGGGGTAAAGGGAATTAAATAAAGACTTACCCCAGTTCACATCCCGGCCGGATAGTGAAGTAAATAGTTTTAGCATGTCCAGGATGACCCTTGGAAGTGCCTGTAGGTCTTTAACATAAAGCAGAATATCGTCTGCATATAGCGAGACCACATGTAGACCGTCCACGAGGTGTATCCCCCAGGCTGTTGCCGCAGCGCTATTGCCAGTGGCTCTTTAACTAAGGAAAAGATTAATGGGGAAAGTGGGCAGCCCTGTCTAGTCCCCCTTTCTATCAATATGGGTTTGGAAAACAACGTTCCCATACGGACCCGGACTGCAGGTGCCCCATATAATAGTTTACTTTAGCTCAGCATGCATGGTCCAAAACCAAAGCGACGAAGTACCTTAAACATGTATGGCCATTCGTATCAAACGCTTTTTCTAAGTCCAATACAACACAGTCAGCTGTCGGCCAGTTAAAATACAGCACAGCGCATCACCCAAAACAACCTTTGAATATTAAGAGACGTACTTCGCGTTGGCACAAAACCGTTCAGGTCCTGAAGGACCAAATGTGGAATAATGGGCGCCAGTCTGGCTGCCAGAACCCCTGCTAGTATTTTATAGTCCCCGTTCAGTAGCGCCAGGGGCCGATAAGCACTTGTGTACGTAGGGTCTCTACCTTGCTTAGGAAGCGTGATCAAGGTGGCATCTGTCATAGAGGTCGGGACAAAAAGGCCATTCAGCGCCTCCGTATATACCTAAAGAGTTGCGGGCTTAGAAGGTCAGCGTATGTTTTATCAAATTTGTGGTGGAAACTATCCGGCCCCGGCACCTTGACAGACAGCAAAGCCTGCATTGTACCTCTGATCTCTGCTTGTGTAAGTGGGGTATCCAGTTCAATACGCTGCTCCAGTGTAAGGACTGGAAGGGAAAGGCCATCCATAAACTCCTGTATCTCTGCCTCAGGGACACTCAGGGCAGATCTATAGAGTTGTGTAAAATGCGTGGTCAGTTCACTATGTATTTCGTGAAAAGTATATTTAAGCCCCCCCACCCTGAGACAGAATAGCGGTGATGGGTCCCATCGACTGTTCTTGTTTGACCAGGCAGGCAAGAAGAGGCCCCGATCGGTCCGCCTCAGTGAGCACAGACGCCGAGTGTGCCGCATAATGTAGATATTGCTGTTGTTCTAAGATTTCTGCATGTTTCGTACGCGCCTCTAACAAGGGGTCAGTGTCTGCAGCATCTGCAACTACTTGAGATTCTAGTGCCAGCAGCTCCCTTTCTACTGAGAACAGGTCTGATTATCTGCCCCTGCAGCCCACAGCCCAGCCCCAGACACTTTCCTCACAGCGTGACTTTCATGGCCACCCACTCCACCATAGAGGACGAAGCAGTACCAGAGTTGAGTGTAAAGTACTCGCCTATAGCTTCCCCTATCGATTCCCGGAAGACTTGGTCTTCGAGCATCGCAGGTTGTAACCTCCACATAGGGACGCCAGGAATCCCGTTCTCCCAGGCCAGCGTGACATAGTGTGGATTGTGATCAGATTGTGTGCATCCCTAATACTCTGAGCCTGTTACGTAGGGAAGTAAAGATAGGGAACCATAAAAAAAACGGCCTGAGCGTACATGTAGTTTATGAGGAACTGAGGAGTATACCCTCACACCAGGGTTGCGATGTCACCCAGGGATTGGAATTCCTATAGCCCGGGACATATTGTTTGCGGTCAAGGGCAACAAGTTTTCATGTGTATTTTGTCCTTGGGACAAGTAGGCCCAACAACCTACAACACAAACCCTTTGACTTTACAGTACCACATTATGGATCAGGGAAGTGCATTGTCTACAGTTAAGGTAATGTGTGTGTTCATGCTGTTCAAACTTGTATTTATGCTTCATTAATGCAAAGCCTTTAATATTATGGTGTGCACTAAAAGTAAATGTTGTAAGCTCAGCCTGCACTACTGACGGTGGTTTCAGTATAAATGTGTACACAAGTTTTCAAAATTTAGTAATATGAGGCTATCTATAATGCTCCCAGAGTGCTCTGATTTTATGCAAATATTTGCAGAAGCTTGAAAGCAAGAGTGATGATTCTTTGCTTTCAAAATAAAATGTTCACAAAAAAATGCAAGTAGGAAAAAAAATGTTTTGCTAAACTATTGTAGGATTTTAGCTACCATATCTTTGCAGCATCATTTAGTAACATGTTGATGTATACTTGTATTTCCCAAAAATATTCATAATGGTAAAACAGTGTAAATACGATTATGGGAAATAAAAATAAACAAGTACTGGCAAAGCCAGTAGGTCTGAAATTGGTGGTCAGCCTTTTGGTTTTGTCAATGCAGGACTTGTTTCGGCAAGGTTTTTGTAAAACCTTTTCAGTGTGGGAGCTGCTAGGCCCTCCGCCTTCTAACAAGCAGTGGCAAAATTGTTTTGGAAAATTTCGCGAAGATTCGTCAACTGGCGCCAGACTTATTGGGAATAGAATGTTGCGGATTTCCTATGGAAAATAGGTCCTAACTATCTACTGGCGACCGGCAGTAGGTAATAAAATAAATATATATATATATATATATATATATATATATATATATATATATATATTGGTAGATATGCTCATGTGAAAGTCTGAATGTTTCAAGTTCACTTTTCCTCCAACCACTTTTTGCTCAACCCTGGAAAAAGTTTTAGGTCTGCCACTGTCAGGAGTAAATGTCCAACCTTTTCCAGTATAGGAAAAGATTAGAAAAGAGTTGGTGAAAACCCTTTAAACATGCAAGTTACTAGGTTTGCACAGACTCAAAAAGCCATAACAACCCTTGAACTATTGCTTACCACTAACTTCAGCCCCAGTATGTAGACCTGCTGAAACGTAGCAACCTAAGCGAACTGCTAGTATTCAAACCCTACTATGGTACGAGCCCTGGCATAATTAGAGAGGCTATATCAGAACTCTTTTGTAATGAGATTGCTGCCGTAATTTGTCACTGCATTATATGGCACAAAAAGGAAAAGTGGATTTTGTTACAGGACAAGTAGATTTATGAAGTGACCTGCCCCATGGACAAGTAGATATTTTATTAAATTCAACACCCCTGCATGGTGTATCCGGATATCAATCAAATCCCATCCATCCGCTCACCCGTTGAGCACCATGGAATTGGTCGTGGCAGTCGAACAGCTGAGTGGGGCGGGGGGGAATCTGTCCATAACCGTGTCAAGTACACTATTAAAGTCCCCTCCAATTAATCATGGAACTTCGCACCATTTCTTCAACTCTTGGGACAACAGGCTAAGAAACTGGCCCTGGTCTAGATTAGGTGCATACACGTTTTCTATCAGAATATGGCACCATTCTAATCTGTCCTTCAGAAGTACATATCTACCCTCTTAATCGGCAATGACCTCATCTACTGCAAAGGCGTACCTGGGCGAATCCAGATTTGGGCCCCTCGTGCAAATAAAGAATAATCTGTGACAAATTCTTTACCCCTCCACTTGCGCTGAAATCTATCTGTTCCCATCGTATTTAAATGTGTCTCTTGCAAGAGAACTATACGCACATTGTGCCTCTTAAGTTATGAGTATACTGCATATCTGCGGGATGGCATGCGGAGACCCCACACATTCCATGTGATTATCGTGTGATCCATTCTGGCAGTGATTTATGTAGGAAATAAAATGTATCTCGGCCTATGCATATACCTTAGAGTATGAATCGGATATGCGCTGCATCATCTCCTGCACCCAGTGCTTTAGATGGGCCGGTACGGAGCATCGGCACTTCTCCCCCCCACCCCTCCCCCAAGACTACCGGCACTTCTCCGTTGATAAATAGAGTACCGGTACTCACTGTCACACAAAGTCATGTGAGCATGCATCGCATTTCTACACTGCGGCGCATGCTCACATATTGGTGATTTCAAAAGGAGAGCAATGGCGCCAAAGCAGAGCAGCGTGTGACCCAGGCGCGCAACGCCCATTGGACTCAAAGGCCTTCAGCACCCCCCTCCCCGCCCTCGTGTGTGGCAGCCCGGGATGAGGCAGCTTCCCAGGCACACACAGAGCCGCACCCGAGTACTTCACAGGTCTTTAAAAGATCTTTTGCTTGTTAACGAGGCTTTGATGTTTTTCACCCCTTCTTAGAGCCCCTGCAGCTCCACTCTGCCTTTTGCTTGAAGAATCAAACACCCCCCCCCCCCCCGAAATTTGACTCTAGCTATGCCTCTGGTGTGACCTCACCCGCCAAGAAGCTGTGCGGCGGGAAGAAAGGGAAGCTCTTTCAAAAGCACAATTTGCTCTGGCTTTCCCTTTCTTCTGTGCGAAAAAGATGGAGAGGATAGCACAGCAGCTGGCGGGTGATAAAGGGGACAACTGAGGAGAGCTTTCAGAAGTGAAGGGGTATATAAGCACAGTCAACTAAATAAATCAAGGGGTTATCTGAAGAAGAAGAAAGGGGCAAACAAACGATATTGGAGAATGCACTGCGGGCGCAGGGCAGTGGGTTTAAAATAAAGCACCTGATGGATGAGAAGAGGATCATCTGATGAGAGTCGGGGGTGGGTAGTTGTCCCAAGAAAGAGCCAAGGTTTTCGAGAATGACACAGAACGGTGGAAGGGGCCTGTTGAGTGAGGACAGAGCGACAGTTGCAGTGGCAGAGACTGGTATTTTAAATGGGGGAGGGGTATCCCAGAAAAGCAAGAGAAGGAATTTGATGAGATGAATGACCGGACATTTAAGATGAAAGGTGGCGTGACCACCTGAAAAAAGAGAAAATGTAAAGACACATGGGGCCTTGGAGGGGACATGGGGCTAGTAAGTAAGGGCTAGGGACATCAGAGGGTAGAGGTAGGCGAATATCTCGTCATCCAAAAAAGTGTTATCTAAAGCGGGGGCGGCAGCGGATTAGAAAAATAATTTTGAGGGGAGAGTGGTATTTTTAAGTCGTGTTTTTTTTTTTTATTAGCTAATACAAAGTTTACCATAATGTGACTCATTTTTTTGTAAAGAAGTTAAACAATGAAAGGCTCAACAAACAATCATAAGAATTCAGATTGCATACTTGGAGGAAGAATGGATTTATTTATCAAAATACTTAAACACAGTATAGACCTTACTGAGGCACACTGGAAGGGGAAGAATAATGTGCACAGAGATGAAAATGTGCATTTACCAGAAAACAATGAATGCAGCTAACAATATAAGCATTCAAACACGACTAAGACATGACGTCCCATGGCTTGGTGAATGTTTCTCATTCATTTCTATGATGTTAGATCACACTTTGAATTGCTTCCAGAATGCTTGTGTCTGATATCAAACATTTCTCAGAAACGAGGCCTATTCCAGATTGCCAAGTACGCTTTTTTGCTGTCATACACATGCACAGTCACACTTTTTGGTATTTCTTTGTTCTTTAAACCCGATAAGTGCTACTCTCCAAACAAAAGCGCTTCAACACCCCATCAGGGGTAACAAGCGCTATATAAATGCAAACCTTTTTCCCTCTTCTATCCCTCCGCTATCCTTCTGAATCCAAATAACTGACTAACCTATCCACCACTCAAATTACTTTCACATTTTCACTATACTAATTCAACACTAATCCTTCTTGGGTTCCGGAGTATCACGCTACTTGCTGAAAAAGCACTTCAACGCCTCGTCAGGGGTAGAAAGCGCTATATAATTGCAATTACAATACAATACAATACCTTCAGTGTTGGTGGATTTGGCCAACTTCTACAAGCCCTTGATGGGAAGTGTTACAGTGGTTAAGGTGCTTTCATGGGTGTCTGAATATTGTTAAGGAGGCTAATGGGCAGAGAGTTGCCTCCATTCAGGTGGGTGAGGACCAGGGCTTCGACTGACACCGACATCTGGAAGGAAGGATGTCTGGAGGCAGAGCTCTTACCATACTGGGACAGGCCCATATCCAGTTACCTGCCACAGATGCAGAAATTACTAGATTCCCCAAACAGTGAATGTTACTGACATCCTACAATAATCACAAACGGGGAAATTCAGTTTTATTTCTGCATGTCAAAGACTGTCTGCCTTGGGGAAGGGACACTTGCAGCCAGCCCTTCACCTCCTTTTATAGTAAATTGATGCAAATTCACATAACTTTCTGGGGAAAATAATAATAGCAGTTTTCAGCTAAATAAAGTAAATCCATCTATTTTAGGTGTGGTTTATCTTTCATTTGCTGCCTTCTTTATGCTCTCCCGTTTGGGAGTTCTGCACCCACAGAGTGCCACTACTGTGTTGTGACAAAAGTATAATATGAAAATGGATTTCCATCCATGTAAAATTAGTGAATTGGCAAAGTGGTACACAGACTACTGTAAATATTGTCCCAAGAATGTAGTTGTCATTTCAGATGTGGCCAGAGGGCTAGACCCCTCAGGCCAGGCAGGGAGCTTAAGAACCACCCACACCACTACAGGGCAGGACACATATCCCCGCACTGGAAGGAGGGAGCGTGCAGAGAAGTCAAAAGAAGGAAGGATCATGGTTAGCTGGGGAATCGCAGGTATGTCTTTCCAGGACAATGCTGTGGAGGCATCCATAAGTGTGCGGCTGTGAGCAGTACAGAGATATGAACAAGAAGTGCCAAATGTCTGCCCCTCCCAATGCCCCTCCCAATTTCCACTACAGCAGCTTAGAAATCTGTAGGGTTCCACTGACCTATGAGGTGCACCAGACTGGTCATCACCAGTTGACACAACACCTGGCTGGATCTGGTATTCATGAAAAAAGTGAGCCACACAGTAGGAGTGGGAGCACCAGGGAACCCAAAGCACCCAAGGGAGGAAGCCAAGCCTTAGACTTGAGGAGAAGGAGCAGGCCTAATGGAAGCTTTGCAAAAAGAACTATTGATGGACAGAATGCAGAACAATGTCATACATTCACCCCAGTACAGAGATCTGGGCCTAAATCCATCGTTTTTTTGCTCACCATGCCATTCCAGTTTGGACACAGCCATATGCATATCAGTCTTGACCCTGTGCCCTATGGGAACAGTCCAGCCCGAACTGCCAGGCCCGAACCTCCAAGGACTGGAAACAAGCATCCTAGGACCAGTTTCGGGGTTTTACCCCTCTTCAGCCAGGATAGCTTGATTCCAGTGGGGTGAATGTATGACATTGTTCTGCATTCTGTCCATCAATAGTTCTTTTTGCATTTTTCACCCCGATTGGGACGGGTATGCTCAGACTTGAGTCCCGTGCTCTCTATGCCACTGGAATCAAGCTATCCTGGCTGAAGAGGGGTGAAACCCCGAAACCGGTCCTAGGATGCTTGTTTCCGGTCCAGGGAGGACCTGGCATGGCAGTTTGGGCCGGACTGTTCCCATGAGGCACAGGGTCAAGACTGATTTGTATATAGCCAGGTCTAAACTGGTGGTGGCATGGTGAGCAAAAGAATGATGGATTTAACCCAGATCTCTTGACTGGGGGTGAATGTTTTGATTTGTTCTGCATTCCGTCCATCAATTGTGTGTCTTGATTTTCTCGCCCTAAGGGAAGATTTGAGCATCAAACACATGTGGGTACAGGGTGCCTCCCATATCAGAAACAGTGGCTACAGCAGCCTGCTGACCACCATCATCAGTGACACAGTGCTCATATGTACATGGTTATATGTGCCTCCATACATTTACTAGCCCCTCAGAATTTTGGACTAGATTTTGCTGGGTGGCACAGAATCTGAAAGTGAATGAAAGGGTGAAATATTATTGCTCTGTTGTGAGACCCCAGATAACTTTCTTCTCCCAGGATCACTAGCATGACAACTGATGGCTTCCTTCCACCAGATGCGGGTCAGAGTTGCATTTTAGGATGTAGTCTTTTTTTCCTTTAATTCATTTTCAGTAAAGCAACTCTCTGCACCTTTTAATGTTTTGTTTAATATACAGGTGTTCTGACAAAAAGGGAAACCGGATAGCTACCTTTCAATAGTCTGTCAACTAGTACATCTTAATACATGCAAGGGCATCAACAATAAATTGCAGAGGGAAGCAATTTGTCATCATTCGCAACCCAAAAAAATTCTTGAGCCCTTCAATTGTTTTTCATTAGACCCACCATTAGTCCTGCCTCTAGCGCCGCCTCCTTGCCACGCCCCCAGCTAGATCTGATGAGTACCTGCACTTTTTTTCCCCCATTTAAAGCACTGCCTGCACCCCCCAGAGTGGCTCCTGCAACTGATAAGGAAAGGAATAAACCAACACGGGAGGGGGAAAACACTATAAGAGCAGCCCCCTTAACCATAGGGAGTTGCCCAAACTAGACAAGCAGCAAAACAACCGCGTGTCCTACTGGTTCCCAATAATCGGAAGGATTGGAGGGATGTGTTACCACACAGGGCATGTCATTGTGAATCCCCAGGTGACTCCTAATCATGTGTAAGAAGATATGTGTCACGACGAATAACCCATAGGGACAGAGTGTAGTTCCCAGTGTGCTACCCTATGAGCAGGTGTGGTGTCGTTAGGGCTGCTACCAGGGACCCCTGTACTGCAGGCCGACACACGTGGTCAATAAGACACTGGACAAGTGTGGTAGGGTTTGCTCCGTCACCGCTGCCGTGGCTCTTCTGCCGACGTGCACGCGTGACGTCATATTTATTGGGGGCTAAATGCACGTGACCTGACGCGCACGCCATCGCGTGTCACGTCAGGGATACTATTGCGACACTACATTCCTCCCCAACACACAAAACAAAACGATAACCCAAGATAGGTGACTGCACTTTAAAGTATGGATGACAGGTCCCTTTAGTGTCCCGCAACCCTGCACTCAACATTTGCAGTCCGAAACTCAAACAAGGAAAAAAACTGAAACAGTCTTACTTGACGTAGTCACGTAACCGACAGGAGGGCTCGGGGTGCGGCCTCAGGTCATATCACAGTCCCCCACGGTCCGACGCAATACCCCGGTCTCTACTCCCGGAGTCACCATCTGCGCCACTCTCTCCAGTCTCTGGCACGCCGGCTGCCTCGGGTGGCGTGTTCTCTGGCTGGTGGCCTTGCTGCGGTGTGTCAAGTCCATGACCTAGGGATTCCGCTCCTCCACTCGCCTGGTCCGCCAGTTCTAAGAATCTCTCCTCTCGCGGCGTGTGTCTCGTGGAACCGTCCTGGCGTCGTTCATCCGCTCCAGGGGGCACTGGAACTTTCTTGAAGTATGAAACATTCCTCGTTATCTTCTCGGTACCTTTCCTGGCTGTCACGCACGTGCCTCTGACTTTCTCCACTGTCCATGGCTGTGGTTCAAAGTTCAAACGAAACTTGCCCCCTGGCATCCGATTTCGGATCAGTACATTGTCACCTGGGATTAGGGGTGAGGACACAGCCCGCCGTCGGGCGTCGACTTGAGCAAAGGCTCCGCGTCGGTGCTCATCAATGGCACTGTCATTGGGAGCTTCGGGCTTCCATTCTGGGTGATGCGGTATGGAGTCTGTGACAACCCGCCCCATCAGCAGGTGGGCCGGTGCTACTCCCGTGATAGAGTGGGGCGTTTGGCGATAGCTGCGGAGAAATGTAAAGATTGCAAGTTCCACAGAATGGTTCTTCTCGTGGGCAATCCGTATCACTTTGTTGAGTGTCCTCATGAAGCGTTCAGCTTCTCCGTTCGCTTGAGGCCATCGGGGGGTGATTCGCCGGTGATGGACCCCGAGAGTCTGTAGGTATGCCGCGAAGTCCTGGCTCTGAAAAGGTGACCCATTGTCGGTTCTGATCTCTTTGACTATGCCGTGTGTTGCCATGATTTTCTCAAGCTTCGGGATCACTTCCTGGGCACTCAAAGCAGTCAGTATTTCCACTTCAGGATACTTGGAGTGATCATCTATGGCCACCAGAGTGTGCCGTCCGTCTGGCAGACTGCCAAAATCGACGCTGATCTTCGACCAGGGCCTCCTAGGGCGAGGCTCCATCACGACGGGGGCTGGCCGGGGCACTTCCCCGGATACCTGACACGCCTGGCATTCTCGAACGGTGGCCTCCACTATTTCGTCCATGAGAGGGAACCACACTTTGGTTCGGAGCCTTGACTTGGTCTTGCCCATGCCTTGGTGACCAATGTGGGCCAGATCCACCACTCTCTGGGTGAGGGACGTCGGGATGACTAACCTGTGGCCTCTCAACAAACATCCTGTATCGTCTTCCGTCAGTTCCGTTCTTACATGGTACAGGCTCTCCATTATTTGCTTCGCCCGAGGCGTCAAGCTTTTCCACTCCTCTCTGGTGCGGGTCCAGCTGTTGTCTCGGACCGCCACTCTTGCTCTTTGTAGGCACTCATCTTCGCTGGTGGCTTGGGACAGGCTGGCCATGGACACTGGCCGGGGACATGACCGCGCCGTGATGCAGCGGACGTATTCTTCTGTTTCCGCCGCTTCCTTCATCTCTTTTGGAGTTGCTGTGCGAGGGTGGCGAGATAGGTAGTCCGCCGGGCGCCCGGCTGGTACTCGATCTTGCAGTTATAGTCCTGCAGTTGCAACATCCATTTCTCGATTCTTGGCGGCGGCTTAGTGGATGTGCCCGCAAACAGGGATACCAGTGGCTTGTGATCTGTGGTCACAACAAATGGTTTGCCGTAGACATACAGGTGGAAGTGACGACACCCCCAATGAATGGCGATCGCCTCTTTTTCTATCTGGGAGTATCTCTGCTCCGTCTCAGTGAGTGACCGGCTGGCGAATGCCACCGGGGCCCATTCCTCGGCACTTGTCTTCCGTTGCAGCAGGACCGCGCCCAGCCCGACTGGACCGGCATCGACAGCGATTTGCGTCAGCTTGGCCGGGTCGAAGAAGGCCAGCGTCGTGGCTTCTGAGAGCGCCTGTTTGATCTCCTCGAACGCTCGATTCTGGTCACTGTTCCATGTCCAGGGGGTGGACTCTTTTGTGAGCTCTCTCAGTGGCGCCGTGAGGTTCGCCAGGTCCTTGATGAACCTGCCACAGTAGTTCACCATTCCTAGAAAACTCCTCACCTCCGTGATGTTGGCGGGGGCGGCCGCTTCCTTGATATCTTTGACCTTGTCCGGATCCGGGTTGACACCATCTGCCGAGAAGGTGTAGCCGAAGAACTGGATCTTCCGGCACAGGAACTCGCACTTCTCCCGATGCAGTGTGAGACCTGCGTCTCGTATGCGTCGTAGCACCTGCACCAGCCTCTCATTGTGTTCCGCCACGGTCGTGGCATGTACCATGATGTCATCGCTGACGTTGATCGCTCCGGGGATTCCTGCGATGAGCTCTTGTATTACGTTCTGGAATACTTCCGCAGCGCTCGACACCCCGAAACTCAGCCTCGTGTACCGCCTCAGACCTACATGTGTGGAGAACGTGGTTATGTTCCGGGACGCTTCGTCCAGTACTAGTTGGTGATACCCAGAGCGTAAGTCCAGCTTTGAGAACCATTTGGCGCCTGCCATTTCCCCGACGATGTCATCGATGGTCGGGGTGATGTGTCGCTCCCTTTTGATGGCAGCATTGGGGAGCCTCATGTCTACGCATATTCTGACAGCGCCTGGCTGCTTGGGTTTCTCCACCACGACTATTGGCGACACCCACGGGGTCGGTCCGGACACTTTCTCGATGATTCCCGCCGCCTCTAGCTTCTTCAGTTCAGCTTCCACCAGTGGCCTGAGGTGGAATGCTATGCGGCGATGCCGGAGTGCTATCGGCTGGACAGTGGGATCGATATGTAGGTGAACCTCTTTGCCCCGGAACTTGCCTATCCCGTGAAAGATTTCCTCGAACTCCTCCAAGGTGTGGTGTACTGATTCTTGGTGTACCCCAAATGCGAACGTTACCACTCCCAGATCTTCTGCCGCTCGGCAGCCCAGGAGCATGCCTTGCCCGTCTTCGGTAACAGATATTCGACGTGATTGACCGCGTCCCATGGGATATCACCGTCCTGAACTTTCCTCGTACCTTTAGCCGTTCCTCCTGTCCATAGGCGAACACCGTGATCGTCGAGGGCTGGAGTGCTGGCTGTGGGTGCATGGATCTGTGCATCGCAGCGGCCATGATATTGATGCTGGCTCCTGTGTCTACCACCGTCGTGACTTCCTGTGACCCTACTCGGATGCTGCATTGCGGCAGTCTCGTAGTCCGGCGGGCCGCCGTGCCTATCATGTGTACCCGGTGTATGACCTTTTCCTCCTCTTCATCATCGTCCATGTCACTGGCACCCGGGCCTCCTTCCTCAACCGTGTTGACGGCTTGGCGGGGCTTTCGGAATTTCTTTGACCGGCACACTTTCTCAAAGTGGTTGAAGCGTCCACATCCCCTGCACTTACTCCCTCTCGCTGGACACTCAGACGGGGTGTGGGGGGGGAACAACCTTTACAACGCAACTTTTACAACGCACTACCTTTACAACGCATTTTTTACAACGCATAATCCATTACAACGCATGACATTACAACGCATGACACTACAACGCATTTTTAAAAACTACCTTTACAACGCATTCCATTACAACGCATACTACCATTACAACGCATACCATTACAACGCATAATATTACACTACACTATCCAACACTTACCCTACTGTTGCACCCCCTGGAGTTAGAATAGTAATTTTTACCCCTATACCATCCAACACTTACCCTACTGATGCACCCCCTGGAGTTAGAATAGTAATTTTTACCCCTATACTATCCAACACTTACCCTACTGTTGCACCCCCTGGAGTTAGAATAGTAATTTTTACCCCTATACTATCCAACACTTACCCTACTGTTGCACCCCCTGGAGTTAGAATAGTAATTTTTACCCCTATACTATCCAACACTTACCCTACTGTTGCACCCCCTGGAGTTAGAATAGTAATTTTTACCCCTATACTATCCAACACTTACCCTACTGTTGCACCCCCTGGAGTTAGAATAGTAATTTTTACCCCTATACTATCCAACACTTACCCTACTGTTGCACCCCCTGGAGTTAAAATAGTAATTTTTACCCCTATACTATCCAACACTTACCCTACTGTTGCACCCCCTGGAGTTAGAATAGTAATTTTTACCCCTATACTATCCAACACTTACCCTACTGTTGCACCCCCTGAAGTTAGAATAGTAATTTTTACCCCTATACTATCCAACACTTACCCTACTGTTGCACCCCCTGGAGTTAGAATAGTAATTTTTACCCCTATACTATCCAACACTTACCCTACTGTTGCACCCCCTGGAGTTAGAAAAGTAACTTTTACCCCTATACTATCTAATACTTACCTTAAATGTAATTTAATATTATGCGTTGTAATGGTATGCGTTGTAAAGGTAGTATGCGTTGTAATGGAAATGCGTTGTAAAGGTATTTTTTAAAAATGCGTTGTAGTGTCATGCGTTGTAATGTCATGCGTTGTAATGGATTATGCGTTGTAAAAAATGCGTTGTAAGTGCATGCGTTGTAAAAGTGTGCATTGTAACGTCATACATCCGGTGTGGGGCGAGCCACCGCAGTACCCACAGGACTTGGGTTGCTCTTGAGCGGCCGGGCCTGGTCCTCGTCGGGGCCACCTCTGTTTGGGCTTGACTGCCACTGCGTTGACCGGCTCGGTCTTCACTGGCACCTGTAGGGCCGCTTCCATGTGCGCAGCGCGCGCTTTGGACAGTTCCTTCGTTCGGCCCATTGTCAAGATATCAGCTAGGGGCTTACCGGATTCCTCCAAGATCCTTTCCCTCAGCTTGACGGACGCGCACCCTTGTATTATCTGGCCTCTTATCTCCTCCGTCTCATCCCGAAACCCGCAGGTGGCCGCTAGGTTCTTTAGACGAGCGTAGAATTTGTCGAGCGACTCCTCCGGCAGTTGGCGTGCTTGGCGGAATATGAAACGTTCATAGTCGCGGTTTGCCATTGGTTCGAAGTATTCGTTGAGCGCCGCTATTAGCGTTGTGTGCGTCTTGGGGGTAGCTTCCGCAAGCGTCTTTACTATGTTGTGAATCTCCTTCCCGCCCAGGTGAATTATCATTGCGCGTTTTTGGTCTCTGTGGACCTTCATGGCCTCGAAGAAGATGCGCACTCTATCCTCCCAGTCTCTCCATCGGGCCGCTACCGTTGATGGGCACCCCTCGACAGAGAATGGCTCAATTGGCGGGATGGTCGCCATGTCGCACGTGCGCGGCTTGCGCCGGGCGGGACCTCCTGCTCACGTGTGCTCTTGCGCTGGGCGAGACCTCCTCCACCCCTTGACAGTGATGGCTCCCAGATATGGCTCCCACGTGGGTGGCAGGACCTTCACCCCGGCTGTGTGTGACCTTCCCCCGGTGATCTCCGGTATGGCAGGGATATGGGGAGCATTCAGCACTGTGCCCTTCTTAACTTAGGGCCTCTCATGCAGGTATAGGCAGGGCTCTAGACCTTACCCCTCAGGCAGCACGTGACCTCGGTTGTGTTCCACACGACCACACGACTTGCTGGCGGCGAGAGGCAACGCCCACCAGTATTTCAGGCAGCTTGAGGCAGGGTGTGGAGGGCGCTCCGCGCACCACAGGCCAGGGGGGGCGGGGCACACGAGTTCACCGTAGCGCGCTGGGGCGCCGATGCAGCAGACGGCCCCTACGCGAACACCCAGCCGACGGGGAGCGCTCCGGCGCTTTCCGCGCACTTCCTCCACAGGCCAGGGACGCGGGGACAGTAGCGCGTTCCAGCGGGGCACGAGCACCGCGAGCGAGGACCGCTCACCGGCCGCCACACCAGCTGAACACGAGGAGCAGGAGCGAGGGTACGCCCACCCTCGTCGTCACTTTGTGGTGTCGTTAGGGCTGCTACCAGGGACCCCTGTACTGCAGGCCGACACACGTGGTCAATAAGACACTGGACAAGTGTGGTAGGGTTTGCTCCGTCACCGCTGCCGTGGCTCTTCTGCCGACGTGCACGCGTGACGTCATATTTATTGGGGGCTAAATGCACGTGACCTGACGCGCACGCCATCGCGTGTCACGTCAGGGATACTATCGCGACACTACAAGCAGGCAACACTATACCTTGTGATATTACGGAGATACATGGCAGTTCATAAGGCAGTTCTTAATGCAATCGGTGATTTGACTTCTGTTGCAAATCTGCTGAAACGAGATTCATTCTCCAAGTGAAACTCTGCGTAGAAATTAGCAATTAAAAAGATAATCAGACCCAGGGTAACACATTATTCAGGAACTCTATATTTCGAAGACAACATTCGTGGCCTCTCGTGTATCCCCCGTTAAATCTACCCCTGGAGTCACTAGTAGCTCTCATCTTAAACAGGGGGGGGGGCGGTTCACTAGGTCTCAGAATAAGGGCTTTGTAAGGAGATCCCGTTTACCCACAAGTATCAGTGGATCACAATCAACTCGGAGACCCTTTGCCATAGCAATAACGAACCTCCAGGCACACCGCCTCCAACTGACTTTAACAACACCTTATGTTCACCCTCGAATGCTACATCCTCTTGCCCCTTCCATATCACCTTCGCTCCACCCATGATCGCTACAGGCCTCCTGCCTCCACTCATTATTACCATGGGTCACTCCCCCGCCATATACGTCTGCCAAAGTCCCCATCTACCCCCATGACACACACACATTCCACATCCCCAAGTGTTATTACTACAGTGACCTCTACCTGCGGTTTTCACATGTTCCACTCTTGTTCCACGGCTACCACAAAAATGGCCCTGCATCAAAGACATGCACAATGGCAACAAACTACTTGTGGCTGTCACAGGTCCCCAGAAATTCTGGAAGTTCCAGGCCCCAGCAGCGCTGGTTGTCACACGCAATCTGCATATCACAAGCAGGCTGTTCTCAACACAGCTGTCATAGAACCCCTACCCAACCCATCCCACCACCCAAATATTATAGTCCAATACCATTTCCAAAAAAGCTGCACATACCAACACTCGCCATTGCTATAAAGCCTTCCTACTCCCCAAGCTAGTAAACACTTAAGACGCCACGACCAACTGACCACTACTTACAAGGAACATCCGTGAATTCAGTCTAAAGTCGGTTGCCCGTTGTTGATCTTTCAACGAATGACATTACTTTTCCATGCCAGTACTTCCGGGTCGCATGACAGCCAATTCCATGGCTGGGCATATTGTAGGAGTTGTCTGGCACTGGGAGGGTATCGTAATGTGTAAGGGGATCTAGGAATGGCGCATTGGTGGCATATCAACCAATCCTAGTGCGCAGGACACAATCCAGCGGTGCTCATTGGTTAAGAGTCCAAGCGTGCCTCTGTGGTGTACAAACACTGTCAGAGTCGGTAGACAGGCACCTTGCGGTTTGGACTTGGTTAGAAGGGGGGACCCACGGCGAGTCTGTCGTTGTTTAAGGGAAAATTGAGCAGGGCGGTCATAATTGATTTCAGCTCGCTTAGGCCCTGCTGCCACTTACCCGCTATTCTGGAGTTTAGCGGTGTGTTGTGGCAGTATGAAACAGGTGCACAATACAAACTTGATAAGGATAACGGAAGGGCACCTCACGACTGAAAACCGACGCGGGGTTGGCCCAGATCACCATGCTGACCACGTTTCTCCGACTCGGGTCAGGTTGGTGACATATGCGTTTAGCAACTGTCTATAATGAAGCATTTAAGGACACCTGCATTTTCATGAGTGACACGGGTTCTTCTCCGAGACAACAGATACATTTCAGTTATCACGTGGACTAGCTATCAGACAAGTAAGGTCAGATGGAAAACAAGGGGTAGTTCACGTTCTACAGCTTAGCACCCACAGATCTGCCAGGCTTCGGTGTTGCTTAAGGTCAGAGTTTGTCTGCACTGATAATGGCGCGTGTTAATTATCCCAAGTCTTCGCAGTTTGTCTCACTCGCCGTTAAATTCCGCGCTTACTTCCCCTTTCAAGCTCAAAAGCAGCATCGTTGCCTCCTCACCTGTGCTACTAACTCTATTGCCCACTCTTCTCCCTGCTGACGTTTAAGCCTCCTCTTGTACAAAAGTGTCTCACTCGAACATGCTGTGATTCCTCTGACAACGGGGCAAGAACTTTCATAGCCAATGAAAGGATCCCTTCTTCTCTCGCAGGCGGGCCCCGCGGGTCAGGAACCAATAGAATCTCTTGATACCCAGGAGACGCTAGGAGGCTCTGCGCTGTTGAGTTCTTACAAATACTTTTGCGGTGTGCAGAACCAGTTGGGATTTGTAGTCTTCTGTTTGAGACGCTATGAAGAGAGACTTGAACCCAGGGCTTTAAGTGGGCCGGGTCTCACGGTGATGAGCACCGGCAATTTTTTAAAGGGGACCTAGAAACGGGTCTCTAGCAGGCTCTGTTTTGTGCCCGGCCATAGGCTGGGCGTTTTTACCCGGACTGCAGTGACAGCAGGCATATCTATGTGCGCGTGCTCACACTGCTCACTTCTCACCAGTGGAGAAGTTGCCAGGTGAGCGTTGTAGGGGAAGGGAAATCCTTTAAAGAGAGTCATATGCTCTCGGGATTTCCCTTCTCTTTTTGAAACTCAGGAGCAGTAATATCGCCATGGTGTCAACAGGGCTATAAGTGGAAGTTTTTCCAATATTATATACAAGCCACAGTTGCTGCGTATTTAGTTTATGCAACTAACACCCTTTGACAACGCCAAAAGTCCTGACTTGTTGTAGGTATGATGTTACTTGTTGTATCATATATCTGGATCCAATGAGAGAAACCGCAAAATACAAGTCGGGTGGCACACTATGCTAAGTACAGATTTTTAGTTTACCTGTTTTAAGCCATGCCCCTAATTACATTGGCCATGCCCCTTCGAGAGGGCCCCCCCCCCCATTTTTTCATCCCACTTAAAGGCCTGCTTGAACCCTTCGTCGACTTAAGAGCTCGAACTTAGAATGGCAGTCAAATATGTCCCCTTGAAGGTACTTTAGTGGTTGACGTTTCTCAGCAGAGTTTTTCTTGCAGAAAAGGAAGAGCCTATTAAATGCAGATTTTCCACATTTAGAAATGGGTAGAAAATCATGATTTTAATAAAGGCGCGGAGGCCAATATTATGCATTACCCTTTTATTGCTCCCCAGACAGCAGCAACAAATAAACAATAGAATCAGAACACCACCATATTCTTAGAACACAGAACATGCATAAATACACAGAACTGGCAGCCATCTTCCTCTTTGTGTGCTGCGAAGAATCCAGAAATAAAATCCAAAGTCTCTTATTAAATAGTAACAAAGTTCAACTTTCTTCCCAATGACTTCCATGAATATTTATTTCCTTCTCCTTTTCCTTGATCCTGCATAACAAAGAAAGAAAAACATTAATAAATCAGGGAGGGAACCGTGGAGGGATAATATTAGCCTCCGTGCCTTTATTAAAATCATGATTTTCTACCCATTTCTAAATGTGGAAAATCTGCATTATACATCAAGGCCCGGAGGCCAATATTATGCATGTTCAAAGCTCACCTAAAACTTTATCCAAGACATTTTCCACAGGCTTAAAATAGAACTTCATAAATGTAGACTCATTACTCCTATCTGCAGCCTTCATAATCCCACCTAAACTAAAACCTCTCATATACGCCTTTGATGCCATAGCTCCTCTAACTGAATGAGCTCCAAAAACACTAATATCTATTCCAGACCTCAACATTACTTCTCTCACCCACCTTGCCAACGTAGGCGTTGATACTGGTCTAAAAGGCTTCTTATAAGAAATTAAAAGTAGTGAACTTCCTCCTTGCCTTAAAGTTAAAGTCCTTCTTTCATATTCCCTCAAACACCGTACTACACACAAATTGTCATTTCCCTCCAGATTTGGCTAGAAAATAGTTCTAGACATGCTCTTCGTTCTTTTCCTTAACTCAAAACACACCCCCTCAGGTTGATAACACCTAGAATCTACCTCCAATGCCTTTATATCAGAAACCCTTCTACAAGACACCAAACAAAGAAGCATTGCCATCTTCCAAGATAGACATCTCATATCCATTGTAATATTATTCCCCCAGCTATCCAATTCTTTCAGAACCAAAGAAACATCCCATAATGCACCATATTTTGCCTTTGGGGGTAAAATCAACCTTACACTCTTAACCAATCTTTTGACCATCACATTCTGCCCAACAGGCATACTGTCCACCAAAACATGACCCGCTGAAATCGCTGATCTGCTAATATTAACTGTATTGTAAGCAAGACCTAACTTATACAATTCTGACAAATATTTTACCGCTTCCACTACAGGTGCTGATACGGTATCCAAATTCCTCCTAAAACACCAATCAGACCATCTTCTCCAAGCTGACCTATAAACCTTTGTCGTTCCCTTAGACCATGAATCAGCTATAAGAACCTCAGCCTCCTTCGATAACCGCTGCACTTGCCACACTCTCCTGAAATCAGCCACGCCACTAGTCTCAACTGACCCCTCATCACTAAATCGTGAACATTCCCTTCTGGATCCAGATTTATCTCCCTTAAATCCGGTAAAAACACCGGATGCTCTATCAACAGATCCATCATATCTGGAAACCACACTTGACTCCTCCAAAATGGCGTTAAAATCACCATCTCTGCCCTCTCCTGACTTTCATCAGAGTTCTCTGAATCAATGAGAATGGGGGAAAAGCATAACTTCTCCCCGCGCTCCAATCCTGAAGAAAAGCATCTATTCCCTTTGCTTCCGGATCTGGTCTCCAGCTGTAAAACTCCCTCATCTGACAATTCAGTCTGTCCGCAAAAAGATCCACCTGAAAAGGATCCCATCTCTTCTCCAACTTCAAAAAGATCTCCCTCTGAAGTCTCCAATTGCTCACCTCTCTGAGATACCTTGAAGACCAATCCGCTTCTACGTTGCACAGACCTGGAATATATTGAGCCAGGACTACAATCTCCTTCTCTAAGGAAAAATTCCAAAAATCCTTTGCCAACTCTGCTAGACCTCTCGACCGTGGTCCTCCCAGCTTGTTCACATACCTTACTGCCGACAAGTTGTCCATCTTTAACAACACACAACATTTCACGCTGTCCTTCATGAAGCTCTTTACAGCAAACGACCCTGCTAGAAGCTCCAGACAATTTATATGCATCTCCTTCTCCTCCCTTGACCACTTGCCCCCTGTCGAAACCAAACCACATCTTGCTCCCCATCCTTAAAAACTCGCATCCGATTCTATCTCTACCTCTGGTACCTCCACGAAAATTGCCCTGCCATTCCAAGCCTCCAGATTCATCATCCACCACTTCAATTCGTCCTTCGATTCCAAGTTCAATACAATTTTCTGTGAATATTTCGCCCCCCTCCTTAAATGTAAAGACTTCAATCTCTGTAATGCCCTGTAATGTAGAGGGGCCAGAAAAATCACTTGAATTGATGCTGACAATAGACCCAGCAACCGAGCTAACTGTCTCAACGTAATCCATTCCGACTTCATTACTCTTCCCACTTCCTTCCTTATTTTCCTCACCTTCAACATTGGTAATTTCAACAAACATTCCAATGTCTGTATCTGAAAACCTAAAAATTGAATTGTCTGCTGAGGATCCACACAAGACTTCTCCCTGTTCACCACAAAACCTAGATCCTCTATTACTTTCACTACAAACTCCGTCTGCTCCTTTTCCAAATTCCTCTCTTCTGCCATGATCAAAAAATCGTCCAGGAGAGGAGGAGCTAAGATGGCGACCGGGACGGCAGCGTAGGCTCCCGGCTCCGTGAACCTCCACATCCCGCACAGATATCCTGCATGTGATCCTCAGCCTGCGCTACATGCCCGTGTTGGTGATCGAGAGCGGCAACCGATCGTGTGATCCTGAAGCTTCCAGCGGCGGTACCGCCCGAGAAATGCTCATTTGAAGTTTGCGGCCTGTGCAGCCCTGGAGCCGGGACCTCGGGTGGACAACATGGCCGGGCGGCAGTTTAACAACAGCGACCATTGGTGACCGGGTGGAGTCGGACTGCCGAAGCGGCGCGAATATTGGCCTGAATCTCGCAGTAGTCGCTCCTATCACCAAGAGTAGCGTGACGGGTGCATACCCGGGGTGACGATTCCAGGGGTTTATCGGCGATCGCCTGGACCCTCGCCAGTGAACTGATCGGACGCGGCCTGTGGCTCGTCCCGATTTGCGCGGGCTGCTCCCGGTTTTCGCGGACACTGGCCCAGGGGGAGAACGACTGTTACCTGTGGCCGCACACTGTATACACATTTTGCCTGCCTCCGGACCTTTGTTTGCAGGGATATGGAACTTGCTGCGCCCGTGCCTGAGACCCGGTCCCCATCTGGGATGGCCCTGCCCTGCGACCATCTTGATGGGATGGACTCTGTCATCCTGTACACTGGGTCACAGCAAGATTGTGAGTGTGTGGCGCAAAGGAGCGTGGCGGAGCGAGCGCGGGGGACCGTGCTGGGGTACGGTGACCTTCTAGATGCTCTCGGAGCCCTTCATTCCACCCTGGTCCACGGCGTCCTGGTATTGGGGAGGAAGCTGGATGGTATTGCGTCAGCGTCGGAAAAGTTGCGGTCTGCCTGTCCCCAGGTACATAAGGCTCTGTCTCACCTTCCACAGGAGGAAAGTACCGTGACCGCCTCTGTGGATAAGGGACGGATGGAAACTTTGGACACTGTGGCAGCGTGTGGTCGGCTGGCTGTGGGGTCGGTCTGTTCCGGAGGTTTTGGACTTGAGCAGACGGTGGTGACTTTGTCCCATGCGCGGCCTCCGGCGACCCAGGCAATCTTCACGCAACGATCGCCTGCTCTGGCCGATTTCTCCTTCCTGGACCTTGTGTGCGGCGCGGGCCCTGGGGCAGTACTGGGAAAGGTGATCTTCCATGACGATGACTGTGCTGATGTTTCGAAACGTCCTCCCCACATGTGTGTGTCCCTTCCTAGTCTTCTCTGGACGCTCCTCTTCCTTGTAACTTTGGACATGATGGTGGGTCGATGGGTATGCACTGGTGGATTCGCAAAGAGTGGCCAAGGATAAGGCTGATCCTTCCGAGGTGGTCAATTAATAGGCGGGCGGGCTGGGGGGTTGTGTGCTTTCACGACGTAACTAATAGTGTAGCCAGTGCATAATGCTCCCCATTTCTCTTAGATATGGCCGACTTTTTGCTGTTTACTGTTTGCGCTGGGGAGGAATATATTGTGCGGGAGGGAGAAGCCGGGGGCATGGTTGAAGGCCCTCCTCCAGTTTATTATTACTCTCTCCCCTTTTCTGTTAGGGGGGGTTTCCTCTCTTTCCCCTTTTTCTCTGTTTCTTCTATATTTCGGGTCTGGTTCTGGGGCGACAGGCACGCTGCGGGGGGGGGGCCGTAGTCATCTGCAGAGGTGCAGGGTGGGGGGGTGGGGGAGGGGCTTCTTTAGTCCTTTACTTTGTTTCTATGGCCTCCTTTTTCTTTTCTTATTCTTCTTTGTCTTTTTCTGGGGTCAGTGCGGTAGGTGTCCTTCGTGGCCAATCATTGTTTTTTCAGTTGTGCCTCATTTCAGTGGGGTTTTCTGGGTCCTAGGGCAGGAGACTGCAGGCGCAAACGGCTCGTGATATTCCTCCACATCCTGAACCTTCTGTTTCTGCGCCATTGACTTGATAGCTTGCCATTTATTGTTGACGTTCAATATTCTGCTTGCCTTTTTTCGCTGCTGAGAACTTGATTGGCACCTGATCCTTCTATCCCTTATTGTAAAATGAAAACCTTTTATATCCTGGTTCCCCTCTTGGGCTATTCGGTGGACAAGAGAATACTAGCATGGAAAATCTGCTTCCCGAGGTGCTACATGTGATTAAAATCTGTTTGCTGTTATTTTCACTGCTTAGCGGCCGGCCCCGAGGGTTGTAGGCCCATACTTGTCTTTATTTGCAATGTCAATAAAGGTTTTCCCAAAAAAAAATAAAAAAAAAATCGTCCAGATATACTATCAAACGTATTCCTCTTGACCTCAACCAAGCTACTACTGGGCGCATCACCTTCGTTAAACACCATGGTGCCGAGCTCAAACCAAATGGTAGGCTCTTGAACCTCCACAACCTTCCTTTCCATCTGAACTGTAGGAAATCCCTCTGATCCTTGCACATAGGAATAGTTAAATAAGCATCCTTCAGATCTAATCTTGTTAACCAATCTCCTTTCCTTAAGAGATCCCTCAACATATGAATCCCTTCCATCTTGATGTGATTGTACGACACCCAATCGTTTAAATCTCTCAGATTTATCACAGGCTGCATACCTTTCTCCTTTTTTCCACCAGAAAAATATTGCTTATAAAACTTCCTTTGACACTCCTTGCCACCTCTATTGCACCTTTCTTCTCTAACTCTTCTATCTCCTTCATCATAAAATCCTCCATTTCCTTTAAAAACCTCAAAATATTCGGTATCCTCAACTGAATCGGCGTCTGCAAAAAGTCTATTTTGTAACCTGTTACAGTTTCTAAAACCCAAGGATCCCTTGTTATCTCTTTCCATCTTGAAACAAAATGGGCTAGTCTGCCGCCCAACTTTATTTGGATAGAAAAAGGGTCTTGTAAGCATCTTACCTGAGGCACCTCTTGCTCGCCTCTCAGGACGCATTCCTCTTGCCCTACTTCTCTGCCTCTGAGGGAAGAAAACTCCCTGTCCCCCTCTTGAACTGTAGTAATTTGATCCATAACTTGAAAAATAGGGCCTTCCTCCTCTTCCAAAATTTCCTCTTGAAATGTATTGACCTCGGCCGGGGAATCGGCCCCGCATCCTCCCGGCCATTCCAAAAACTCTCCTAATGTCTCCAACGAACTAAAGGTGCTCACATAGCGAGACATGTCCTTTACAAACTCGTCCCCAAAGAGCAAGCCTTCGCTTCTCTCACCCGGTTCCTTATTGGCTAAATCCGCCAATTTTGGGTCGATTTTAAACAATATTGATTTCCTTCTCTCAATACAAATCGCTGTATTTGCATTCCCCAACAAGCATACGGCCCTTTGGACCCACTGTCGCATCTCTGTGACATCCACTCCAAAATTATTTGTATGTGCTTCCTCGCACATATCAAAAATCTTAGTGAGCGGTCCCAAGACATCCAATAACCTGTCTTGACACCCTTTCAGCCCTTTCTCCAGACCTTTCCTTGGGTCTTTCCCATATTTATTAATAAACGCCATAATTTTTTGATCTAACTCTGGCGTGTAAGCAACTTTACTGTCTAGACTAGGTCTTGGGCACTCACTTCTCATTTTCGTTCTGACTTCCTTTGGAATCTCCCTTCTAATCCAGTATTTCACATATCTAGCCACATGCTCCACTGGAGCCCACTGTGGAGAGAGAGGATGTTGAATCATTAAAGGATTAAACATATCCTCACCCTGAGGATCCAAAATCTCTTTATTTTCCAATTTAATCTCGCACTCCTTAATCTTTCTCCTTTTAATTGGTACAATTTCCACATCAGATTCCTCTATACTTGAGCTACAAGTTAGCTCAACATCTCCGCTTGAAGATGTCGAATCACACGAAACACTTGTATGTTTCACCTTCTTCGCCCTTTTGGCGCCCTCTTTGGCCTTTATAGCCACACCTTTTTGAACCTTTCGTTCTTTCCCTTTTTTCATTGACTCACTGATCTTCCTTTTTTGAGTCTTTTTAACTCCATCTTTCGAACCACCTGCTACCACCTCTTGTTCCTCTGTGGTCCAATAATTCTCTTCCTCACCCAATCTCATCCTTCTCTGCATCCCTTTCCCCATAGTACTTTTTATCTAACGAAGCCGACATCTCTCAAAACATCTTCTCCATGTAGCTTTTCATCCTGTCCTCAAAGCTACCTTCATCACCTTCCATTCTCTCTTTAATTTTTTTTTTAATGATATTTCCTTAATTAATTAAACAAATTCTCCTCACTCTCCCTTCTTTTTTTCTTTTTTTTAAACTCTCCTTCACCAGTCTCTATCAAAAATACCTTCTCTTAACTTACAATCTTCCTTCTAGTTGTACTTTAATTTTTGTATTTGAATAATTCTCCGCTAATCACCACAACACGACCTACACCTGAACTTTCACCGAAGTCTGTCAGAAACTGTCATTCGTTTCGACAGACTTCGATACTAATTTCCCAAAATATGGCTTCTCTCCCAAGCCATAGTATTCTATTACTGCTCTCCCAATCTCTTAAAATGGCCGCCGTACGTTACTTGCGTACGGCGGCCCCTTCTGTACAAATTACAATACAAATATTCTTTCACCCCTCGCGCGTTCAAAACATGCTTTATTTCCTGCACGCGGAACAGCTCCTCTACAGCTTGCGCTCACACGCGCGCCTCTCACAAACCGTCAAAACTAAAAGGTAGCGCGCGAAACTAAACTATGCTTTACTAACATCGCAGACCCAAATCGAAGCCTATCCAACCTCATTACCGCTTCCCCAATTTAATTTCCTGCCTTTGCCAACTATCCAAACTCAAAAAACCCCTTCAAAAACAAACTCTTCTTTTTTTTTTTTAAATAATCATTAATTAAATTTAGTTCTTCCTTTCGTTTTCTTAAGCATATTATTAATTTAAAACCATACACAATTATCTCAAAATACATTAATTATTAAATTTTTTCATTGAATAAAACATCGACTTATCTTATCACTGGAGCAGCAACAATAGAGGAAGATGGCTGCCAGTTCTGCGTATTTATGCATGTTCTGTGTTCTAAGAATATGGTGGTGTTCTGATTCTATTGTTTATTTGTTGCTGCTGTCTGGGGAGCAATAAAAGGGTAATGCATAATATTGGCCTCCGGGCCTTGATGTAAAATGTAACAGGGAAGTTCAGTGTATTTCTACACACACACACACGAACGGAACCTCATGCTCGATTTCTTATGAATATATTAATGCCACTCCTTCAGAGTGCATTGTGCGCAAAACACATTTTTAAAGTAATGCCTGTTATTAATTTAATGCTGTAACCGATTTAATTAATACCTATATGAACTGTACAGGGGAGACATTTCTAACAATTTGTGTCAATAGATTTGGGCGTACTGTACTCTGAAATACATTATTCTATGTCAGGACCGGAGGCTCCGATTATGCTTCTCATTTCTTCACTGTTTATTCACAGCAGCCAATGAAAGGAAAGTTTTATAAACACTACATTACCCATGAACACTCTCAAGACACTTGGCCAACCATAGAGTATAACCCTATATAATCTCTAACCAAGGTGTCAGTGTCCTCTTTCTTTACTGCTCTGCAGCCAGTTAAGTGCAATCTTCCTTATCTTTATTGCTTGATTGGCGTAATTTTGGCAATTGATTACATTGTGACTGTGTATTTGGCATGTGGATCTAGTTTGGTGCATTGAATTCGCAGCGCATTGGTGACATTTGTTTGTTATTGCGACAGTGTTTGGTTTGACGGTTCACTTCGGGCTCGGAGGTTGGCCCGCTTTTAAACTAGCGTACCGGTTGGTCGCGCGTGCAATGCGTTCCCCTGGGAGCGCACTGCCGACCGACAGGGCGCCTGGCGCCCGAGTCATTTTACAGTGGAGATGGAGAAGGGGAGCGAGGACGCGCGTCAAATAGAAGTGCAGCCCTCTTTCTACACACACGAGCTGCACGCACCGCGCATGCGCGGTGACCATTTTGGCGGCTTTTAGCCGATAGAGAGGAAACGAACGCGGGAGCAGCCTCTAACTGCTCGTCTACCCGAATCCTCATGTGAGGTGACAGCTCCCTGTGACGCCCGGCACGATTTATCAGCAGGGCTGTATAATTTGCATAGGTCTTGCCTAGAGTGGGTGCTAGCAAGCCCTCCCTCCACCTCATATATTGTAATAGTGAATTGGCTTGCTTGGGGTTGCTCCACTCCCCCTTGATTACTATATTATACATATAATTTCTCCTTATCTTGGGTTTATCCCCTCATAAGTGGGTCATTAAACTTCCTGTGGGATATACAGCTGCACTGCAGTATATAATATGGCTGAATACTATTATGAGGAGGAATATTTCGAAGAGGAACCCTCTGGGTCCTTGGAGCAGGAACTTGTGACTAGATGCAGGGGTGCAACATTCAGTTAATAAAGCCCTAGTGAGAGCCATAGAGCCTTTGAAACAACACCTTTGTGGTTATGCCCAACAGCAAGGCTGGATTCCCGCCCCTAGAATTTTTAAGAACCTTTCTTATTATGTCCCCACACTTATGAGACTTCCAATTAATGGTATAGAGAAACACAACATTGATTCTCTTGTCAGATAAAGTAAACCACTAGCAACAACTGAAATGTGGATAGACTTTATATGGAAAAAACATAATTTTCCAAAAATGAGTAATATCATAATAATAAGACCCAGGACATATACACACAAAATAGAACAATCTGGGTTTTACACATTGGTGAGGACAACATCAGTGGATACAGTGAAATTCAATACATAAATCACAATACAGTTTATCCATAGACAAAAATACACATATAACACAATCCAAATCAGTCGATCAGCGTGATTTGTGGCAATGCGAAACTCTAGCTAAACCTGACCCCTTGTCTCATACATCAAAAGGTCTAGTTGGGCAGTAACGCTTGATTGTTAGTATACGTCGACGTTTCGACCCCTAGAAACCGTGTGAGTTTGAAAACACATCACCAATATATGAGGTGGAGGGAGGGCTTGCTAGCACCCACTCTAGGCAAGACCTATGCAAATTATACAGCCCTGCTGGTCAATCGTGCCGGGCGTCACAGGGAGCTGTCACCTCACATGAGGATTCGGCTAGACGAGCAGTTAGAGGCTGCTCCCGCGTTCGTTTCATCTCTATCGGCTAAAAGCCGCCAAAATGGTCACCGCGCATGCGCGGTGCGTGTAGCTCGTGTGTGTAGAAAGAGGGCTGCACTTCTATTTGACGCGCGTCCTCGCTCCCCTTCTCCCGCTCCACTGTAAAATGACTCGGGCGCCAGGCGCCCTGTCGGGAGGCAGTGCGCTCCCAGGGGATCGCATTGCACGCGCGACCAACCGGTACGCTAGTTTAAAAGCGGGCCAACCTCCGAGCCCGAAGTGAACCGTCATAACGCTAATATCAGGGGGGTAATATTCATTTTAAAAAAATCTGCAAAAGCGCAAATCCTGGATTGTAAAGAAGACCACACAGGGAGATGGCTATTAGTGAGAGTCTCGCTGGATGGTCAGATTCGTACCTTAGTGGGTTACTATGGTCCCAACTCAGATGATCCTTCGCATTTGGATGCTGTTAGAAACCAACTAGTATTAGTCCAGGATCCAGTGATCTGGATGGAGGACTTTAACATCGTCCTTAACCCCAGGCTGGACAAATCAACAAAATCTAGAAAGTGTAGTTCCGTCAAATCTAGGCAAACCCTTATTACAACTATGTCACAACTTGGCCTGGCGGATTTGTGGAGAGAAAGAGTGGGCAACAAGTTAGGGGAATAGTCGCTTCAAACATAAATCTAGAATTGACTATGCTCTTTTTAGCTATTGCATAAAAGACACTCTGACAACGATAGACTATTTACCATCACACCTGTCAGACCACTCTGCATTAACATTCACTTTGAGATCTGAAAACATCATTAAACATTCATCTTGGTCTTTTGACCGGTCACTTCTGCTCGAAGATGAAGAGGCTAAATTTCTGCTAGCTGAGTCCTTAGTATTTTTTTATATAAATAGGGACTCTGCAGGCTTGGCTGTGGTTTGGGAAACATTTAAGGCCTTTTTAAGAGAGCAGATTACTAATAGAGCCTCGTATAGGCGAAAAATGTATAGAGATAGGGTAGCTACCCTAGAGCAAGATATTAAATTTCTAGAGCTAAGGATCGACCCGTCCTCAGGAACATCAGAGGAACAGGAAAACTGGCTGAGTTAAAATCACAACTGAAAAATATTCTACAGGAGAGAGTAAATAAAAGGTGGGAAGCGACCAAGATTTCCCAATTTGAATTTGGAGAAGCCGCAGGGATTCAACGCGTTATCAGACGCTGCCCCGTTCCGGTGTTGGATGGCTGCAACCTTGCTTATCGGCAATTCCTCATATACGAAACTTGAAATGATGTTTAATATAAACACATTGTCCGCCTGAGATCTATTTTGACTGTGGAACCCCTGGGATTATTATCCCCCAGATGTTGGCAGCTACATCGCTTACTTTGACGTGGGGGTTGTTTTAATTATCTCAAGCCATGTCAGTACAACATTTCGATCTATTACAAGAGGCCTTGTTATGATACATATCCACGAGGAGCGTTTCACTTGCTTTTGACGCATTTAACTGATAGAATCTTACACTGGACCCTTGCTTATTCTTCACAAGGATTACATTAATCCATAAGGACTTTGCCATTTATGAATTACATCATCAATCTATGCCCTGAAGAAGTCCTGTTACAGGACGAAACGCGTCGGCTGGACTGTTCACTAAATCACACTGATGGATTGATTAAATGTTTTGGAATTTCTATTTAAATGAAAATTAAAAATGTTTACAATAAGTGACCTCTGAAGAAAATTGTTATTTACAAAGGACTTTTCTATTCTTATATTGTATATGTGGTGCACCTTTGGGTTTTTTGTTATAAGCCGCAGGGAAAGTGTTAGCTTGGAAAATAAAAGCTGACCAAGCCCTCAAATATATTAAGGAAATCAAGATAGAGGGAGAGGCCATGGTAAGATCCACTAACCTAGATATAGGTAGAGCCTTCTTCGAATTTTTTGAGGCAATATATAGAGAAGATCTTCCCAATGACCAGCAAGGGATAGATGGCTGGAAGCTATCACGCTTCCAACCCTCTCAACAATACAGAGTAAGGCATTAGAATCTGAGATAACAGAGGCTGAGGTGAAAAAAGCTATTAGTAAATCTAAAAAAGGGAAAGCGGCAGGTCCAGATGGTCTGCCGGGGGAGGTTTATAGATCATTGGAAACTGTCATTGCCCCCGTGCTGACGGCCCTATTCAATGGCATCCTATTAGAAGGAGATTCACCACCTAAATCTTGGGGGGAGGCTACAATTGTACTCATCCCGAAACCAGGGAAATCTCCCCTTGAGTGCGGGTCATATAGACCAATATCATTATTAAATAATGATTATAAGATCTTTACAACAATTATTTCAGCAAGACTTGCTAGTGTTATTGGTACTATAGTTCATTTAGACCAAAAAGGATTCATTAAAGGCCGACAGTTATCTGATTTAACACATGAATTGATAGGGGCTATAGACATCGCCACAGCCTTTTCCCTACCTTTAGCTACCCTAACCTTAGACGCAACTAAGGCTTTTGATAGAGTCAATTGGCTCTATCTGAACGATGTACTTAAGAAATTCAATTGTGGGGAGGGTTTTCGCAGAACTATAAACCTGCTTTATGGTGCCCCTTCGGCCAGGTTATTGGTCAATGGGGTTCTGACGGATACCTTTAATATAACCAGAGGCACAAGGCAGGGCTGCCCGCTTTCCCCTCTCCTCTTTAATTTATATATCGAACCATTTGCCCAGCTTTTGCGGGAGGAAGCTAATATTCCATCTTTTAGCTTTGGAGAGTGGGAAAGGCGGGTAGCACTCTATGCAGATGATATCTTGGTCTTTACATCCGACCCATTAAAGGCATTTCCAGTCGTTATTAAGCGGGCAGAAGAGTTTGGTCATATTTCGGGCTACGATATTAACTCGAGTAAAAGTGAAACAATGGTATGGAACATATTAGATATACAACCTGGGGTAAACATCTCGACCTCCATGCGTTATCTTGGGATAAGAGTCACCCAAGAAGTGGGTAGCATTGGACAAATTAACTTGAATAGAATATACATTGAGAGCAAAAGTCTTCTAAAATCCTGGACTCACTTGCCACTATCTATAATGGGCAGGGTAAATTTGGTCAAAATGTGTATTCTTCCAAAGTTTACGTTCATTTTTATGCTATCCCTATCGCATTTGACCTTAAAACAATCGAAAAATGTCAGCGAGAAATTAACTCCTTCACATGGAACTATAAACCCATTAGACTAGCATGTAAAAAGTTGAGGAGAAGAAGAGAGAAGGGTGGGCTTGCTCTGCCGGATCTATTGCACTATGCATGGGCCTTCCAGATGCCATATTCTAGGATGCTTTTAAAAACGCCATCTAATCTTCCTACTGGGTCAATGTATAAAGCTATGCTAGTGGGGGCGAATTTAGCATTAGACGGATTCATGTTTAAATTTGGGAGTCAGAAATTCTTTAAAAAAATCAAACTTAAAATTCTACAGTCATGGACCAAAACCTGGCTCATCATCAGAAAAAGATCGGGGTTGTCATACTATTCTAATTTCGCCCCAATCTGGGACTCGCCTGGTCTTCCACCATGTTTGAGAGATAGTCTGTCTTCCATAATAGAACAAGCTGGTATTATAAGATGGGGTCAGTTATTTAAGGAAGGATCACTAATAGCCTGGGATGAGTTATACGAGCATGTTGGCCTTGGGCTTTCTAGATTTAAATACATTCAACTGGAAAGCTGGGCGAGATCCCAACGCCGCATAGATGCCCATCTTGGGAAGGCTAGCATACTGGAGCAACGGTTAGTGGAACGACCAATTGGAGGGAAAGAAGTAGCCATATGGTATTGGCAGTTGTTGGAGGAAATTGATGGGGAGTTTCTTCTTCCGGATGAGCTATGGGGGGAGGTGACTGGCCTCCAATGTGAAGAGATGTGGTTAAACTCCTTCGGTCTTCTTCATAGAATTGTGAAACCATCATGGTTAAGACGAAATCATTTAAATTTCTCACCGATAAAAAGTGCAATAATGTAAATGTATTGGAGCATGTGATGTTCACATGTTCTTGGAGTGCCCGGACATTGCCAAATTTTGGGAGGAAGTGAAGAATACTTTAAATTCCATTTTAAATGCATCCTTGTCAATAACTCTACCACTTGTCATCTTTGGGCTGGAAGATAATATCATTGGCAAAGCAAGGTCCTTCCTCTTCTAGGCAATTTTATTGGCCAGAAGGCAAATTTGTATACATTGGGCAGAGAAAACAGCCCCATTACACTCTGGGTGGCTCTCGTCTCTATACGAAACATCTAAAGCTGACCTTAATAGATCATGCAGCAAACGTAACATGGCTTTCTGGAATCTGCTGATCAAATGGAGATAATATCCCGTTTTTTTTTTCCCCCCGGGTCCTATGATTATGCCATGAACACTCCTTGGACCGGGTTTAGCCTAGTTACGTTAATGGTCCTGCAGGTTGGAATATACCTAGATGGAGTCAGCGACAGTCCCTCTGGTTTTGGGATATATCTGCCACAAACATAACAACTCACGCCTCCGCGTTGTGTAAGGTGGTCGGAATCTCCCATACTGAGGGTAAGGCAAATGAGGACAAAAAGAAAAAAAAAAGAGAATCAATGTTGTGTTTCTTTATACCATTAATTGGAAGTTTCATAAGTGTGGTGACATAATAAGAAAGGTTCTTTAAAAATTCTCGTTAAATGTAATTATCCCCAGGTTCTGTGCGTAACTAGGTCACCCCATTGATATTAATGATGGCTCCCGCCCCTAGCATGCGATCCAGACCCAGTGGGAAAGGTACCAAAAAAAACACACTGCTGACTTCGCTAAGCTGGCCAAGACCATGTCCAGCGAACATGATTATAAAGACCCCCCCTGCAGTAGGCAGCGTCCGCAGAGCCCCTCCACAAGGATGACGAGGAAACTTCCTCATGGCACACGTCAGACCAAGAGTAAGCCCCTAGACCCTCTAAACGCTCAAAAAAGAAGCGCCACGTGGAGATCCCTTCCCAGCCCAAGCTGCTCACGTTTGAACCGGCAGAGATTATCCACCCTAATTCTACTGCCTGGTTACCACCTCAGGAGGTAACAAAGTATGCCCAAATCCCACCTTTAGACAGGCGTTTGACAAGGATGTCAGGGCACGACTGCAATCCGAGTGCCCAAGGCCAGATCTACCGGGTAAGGTGGCAGAGACACCAGAGGTAGACCCCACCATGCTGACCTACTTAAAGAAGTATTCGAAAGACCCTAAGAAGGCCATATGCAGGGCTTGGAGATCGTGCCAAGATAAGCTTCTAGACATGGCTGGGCCTTAGACCAATATTTTGGAGTTGGGATTCAAAGCTAAAGAATCAGCGATGGCTTTTGACCCTGAGGAACTAATAGGATGGGCTCAACGAGCAATGTGTCATCTTGGAAACGCAAATTGTGCAATGTCCAGTGAGAGACGGTGCTCTATTCTGTTAAAGCTGAATCCCAAGTTGGCTGAACTTTCCTCTTCAGAGGCTGGTCCCTTAGCTCAGGGCCTTCTCTCTCTTTGGCCAGCCTTTTCTTAAAGAACTCACCAAGTTTGTTGCTACATTCAGCGGTCTGGATAAAGCACAGGGATCCCTATGTCGTGCCTTCCGACCCATTTTCGGCAGGGCCAGACGAGGGCGATCGTTCGACCGAGGTTATAATCAGGGCACCCCACGTGGTCAATATCACCAACAAAGCGCGGGCTATCAAGACCCCAACAACAGTAACTCGTCATTTTACCCAACCCGAAGCTCCAGAAAATTGCTTTTGAAAAGGCAGATACGGAGGAAACCAGGGTGGAAACCAGGATGCCGGAACCACAGGTGAGACTGACCCTATGTTCAGAAGTAATATTGGGGGGCAGGTTGCAGTCCTTTCTGCACGTATGGCGCACAATCTCACAGGATGCTTGGGTTCTAGAAACAGTGCAGGGCTACAGGTTAGAGCTGTACAGCTCCCCCAGTCAGAGTTCTCCTCCCCCACAAATGTATTTTTCCCGACAAGTGCAAGATTTACTCTCTGCTGAAATTCTATCCTTGTTGAAGAAAGGGGCCATAGTCGCCACGGATCCTCACCCCAGAGCGTTTATCAGCAGTATCGTCCTAGTCGAGAAGAAAGGGGGTGGATCCAAACTTGTGTTAAATCTCAAGGACTTCAATGCTTGGGTACTTTATCTGCATTTCAAGATGGAGGGCATCCATCTTCTGTGCAATCTTCTAAAGGAAGGGGATTGGATGGTCTGTTTGGACCTGAAGGACGTATATCTGTCCGTCCCCATCTTCGCGCCACATCGGTGTTTCCTACGGTTTCGCTGGCAAGGAGTTTTCTACAAATACAAGGTTCTCCCCTTCGGTCCTTCATCAGCAACCTGGCGCTACACAAAACTCCTTCACCCAGTGGTAGAGTCATTGAAAGCACGAGGAGTACGTCTAATAGTCTATCTAGACGACATTATAATCATGGCACGTTCCCCCAAAAAGTAGTCTCCCATCTCGACTGGTCGATCACCCTCTTGCAGAGTCTGGGGTTCATTGTGAAGGCACAGAAATCGATCCTGATTCCATCACAATCATTAGAGTTCTTAGGGTTTCAGATCGATTCCTGTCTATGTCAGTTACTCTTACCAGCACAGAAGGTCAGATCAATCAAGAAAGTTGAGATTGATTCTGAACAAGCGTATTGTATCATTGTGATCAGTAGCCCGAGTGGTTGGTCTTCTGGCCTCTTCAATACAAGCAATTTTTCCGGGCCCCCTTCACTATCGGGCACTTCAAAGACAAAAATGCTCCGGAAAGGCTTCGGTTATGCGGAACAGATTCCTCTCTCGGAGGAGGCGAAGTTGGAGATGTTGTGGTGGTTAAACCACATGGAGGCTTGGAACAGCAAAGCCATCTTTGGATCCACCCCAGAGGTGGTGATCGAGTCGGATGCCAGCCGTTGGGATTGGGGAGCCTGTTGCGGACAGATCTCCACTGGGGATCGTTGGTCCCAGGAAGAACTATCATTACATATCAACTGCCTGGAGCTCATAGCGGGCTCATTTGTGATTCGCACTCTTTCCCTATGGAAGACAGACTCTTGTATCTTGCTTTGCATGTACAACGTGTCAGCCGTGCAATATGTGAACAAGCTGGGAGGGATGAGGTCCCACGTGTTAGCGGAGATCTCCCAGGATTGTTGGCACTTCTGCCTACAGCACAAAATTTCTGTAGTAGCGGAATACCTTCCAGGTCACAACAACACTGTGGCAGATTGGCAATCCCGTTATCTACAGAATTTCAGAGACTGGAGACTCCACCCTCGGCTTTTCCGGCCGCTGAATTGTCTTTGGGGTCCCTGTTATCTGGACCTGTTTGCTTCACGCCTCAACAGACAGATCCCAGCTTTTTTCAGCTGACATCCAGATCTGGAGGCGATCGCCTCGGACGCTTTTCTCCAGAACTGGCCACCAAATCTGTGTTATGGGTTTCCCCCTTTTATGATGATTCCCAGAGTGTTGGGGCAGACCCGCCGTCAATGAGCAGAGTTAATATTGATTACCCCTCTGGAGAGCGCATTCATGGTTCCCAGTACTTATGGAAATGTTGTGTGCATCTTCAATCCTCCTCCCACATCTGTGGAACCTGTTGCTGGACCCTCAGGGATCTCCTCATCCCTTGATAGAGTCGGAGCAACACTCTGGTGGCTTGGCGGATTTCCAGGACAGATGGAAGGTCTTTCGGAAGACGCTAACAGATTCACCAGCGAGGCCTGGTCAGCTAATACCCAAAAGCGATACTCATCAGCTTGGAAACGATGGTGTGGCTGGTGCACTGAACGGGAAGTTAATCCCGTTAACGCACATTTCTCTTTGATTGTTAATTTTTTACCCTCCATCGCTTCTTCTGGCATGGTTTACAGGACTGTAAACAATTTCCGGTCGGCCATATCGGCAGGACACGGCCGGTGGATGGAAAACCAGTGGGAGAGCATCCCTTGGTGTGCAAGCTGCTTGGGGGTATCCGGATGGTCAGACTTCCTTGCCCTAGATACTCTGTTTTATGGGATGTGTCCATTGTCCTGAGATTTGTGGAGTCATGGCCCTCCAATAAATATTTATCAAGGAAACAACTATCTGCCAAATTAACCATGTTGTTGTGTCGGATTTCATGCAAACGCGTGTCTGTGTCCACGCTTTGGATTTAGCAGGATGCATGATATCTCTGGAGGGTGTTTCCTTTTCCATCACAAAACAAACTTCAGTATCATATCCAGCATTTCCGGATAATCCTAAACTGTGTGTTGTACAATGCTTAAAGGAGTACGAGGTGAGTACTGCCGAATTTCATTCAGACATGAGAGGTAAGTTATTGATTGCGCTACAAAAGCCTTTCCGCCTAGTGACCCCAGCCACCCTGTCGAGATGGGTGCATTGGCTTATGGGCGAAGCAGACATTGATGTGTCTTAAGTTTGGAGCCCACTCGGATCACGGGAATATGGCCTTAAAATCTTTAGCCTTGTGAGTTAGCCTTACAGACATCATGAATGCGGCTGATTGGTCAACAGAGACCACTTTTAAATCGTTTTATTATAAACCTATTGTTGATGTGGCTTCTGTAGTGGTGGCTAAGCTTTGAATAAGCATAATAGAAGCCTTCGGTCCTGACATAGAATAAAAACATTTGCAAACATTTGTGACAAGAATTTTCAATTCTATTAAGGACACGTAGGCGAGGATTATCCCACCCAGTTTAAATGTCTTTACACTATATTGATATATTGCATAAGTTTGTTCCTATATTTTCCCTCCCCTTTTCTGATTATCATGATTGCTGAATCATGTAGTAGACCAAAGTTACGGTTTTATCCTCTTACGATTTCAGGCGTAATGAATCACAACTTTGCGACGACCATACTCTGCAGTTTGCGGTAGAAAAACGTCTGTACTCAAGGCTGTTACCGGACTTCGTTGGGTCCAAGCGCAGGATCAAGAGTTGAGCCCCATTGGGCCCCAAGTTCTTTCCTCATGAGGAGTTATCTAGTGAAAGATGAATCAACGTGATCAAGTTACTTGGTTGAACTGACTCAACTGTTAGATGGTTATTCAAAGAAAGAGGACACTGATACCTTCAAGCTTATATAGGGCTATACTCTATGGTTGGTCATCTGTCTTGAGAGTGTTCAAGGGTAGTGTAGTGTTTATAAAACTTTTCTTTCATTGGCTGCTGTGAATAAACAGTGAAGAAATGAGAAGTATAAACTTCGCCTCCGTGTCCTTAATAGAATTGAAAATTCTTGTCACAAATGTTTGCAAATTTTGTATTCCTACGTGGCTGACTCGCACAACAAATGTCTAAGATATATGTTCGCACGTTGTACATCTTGTGCTGTGAGTGGCTTGTGCCTAATCTGCGTACTAGAACTAGAAATAAGACTATAAAAATGAAGGAAAAAGTATTATCTGAATGTCGGCGATATTGATCGGTATCCACATTCAAAATAAGACATTTCTTGAACAGCTAATGAAAACCGAATAGGAGACAGGAGCATGTGATGACATATTTCCGTGTTATATGTAGGGCTCCCGTGTTATGGCAATTTTTTGACATTTCCATCTTTATTTTTCCATATTCATTTTTTGTTAATTTTATTTGTATTTATTTTCAGTTTTGTGAAAATACTAAGCTGCAATTAGTAGATTTCCACATTTATTTAAACAAATAATGCACACTTGTACTTGAATGCCTGACAGGTTTCATTGTGTAACCTGGCTAAACATATTCACACAGACATTAGTTTTTGATGGCGAGACCTATTGGCTTTGCCAGTGCTTGTGTTTTATTGCCCACTTGTAAAATCCCTGGTGTCTAGTGAGCTTTCTCTCACCACCACCCCTCTACCCCTGCCGGGACAGATAAGGGACAAATTGTCATATCTGCCCCCTCCAACCCTCTCCCAGGGAACCGGAGGGAGGCATAAATATAATATTGGCACCAATGGCTGTGGGGGCATGCTCCTATACCGGGGTGGGGACATGGCCCTATACCTGGATGACCCACCGCCACCACTTGGTTTTAAACAAAATACAAATCCCTGTGTCAAGTGGGCATTCTATTCCCCTGGATTGCAGATTGGGCCAAATCCCACAATCTGCCTCTTGAGCGGGGCAGATAGACTGTATTCGTGCCTTTCGAGGTGGGGTTGTGGCCATAGTTCTGGTGGGCCAACCTCTTTTTAGGTCTCAGCCTACAACATAGTGCAGCTGTCTGGTTTGTAGAAGACATCTTCGGGACTTTCAGAAAGCTGACCTAGGAATGCATTCCGCTTGTTGATTACCATTGGCTTTGTGGTTTGTAACTCGCACTTTCTGCCTTTCTATTTGCTACCCCACTCTATTCTACTCATCTGCATTCCAATCTACCCTACCCCGATCTACCCCACTCCAGACTATCCCACTCCTATCTATCCCACTCCTATCTATCTCACTCCACTCTACCCCATCTACCCTACTATAATCCACTCAATCTTATCCTACTCCAATCTACCCCTCTCCACCCTAATCTACTCCACTCTGCACTCCAATCTACCCCACTCATCTCTAGTCTACCCCACTCCACTTCAGTCTGCCTCACTCCTCTAGCCTATCCCACTCCACTCTACCACACTTCACTTTACCCAAATCTAACCCTCTCCAATCTACCACACTCCACTAAAATCTACTCCAATCCACTCCACCCTAGTCCATCCCACTCCAATCTGTCCCACCCTACTTTACTCCAATCTACCCTACTCCAATCTACCCCACCACAGTCTACTCCACTCCACTCCAATCTACTCTAACTCGTTATACCCAGCTTCACCCCGCCCCACTCTACCACACCCCACTCTAACCCACTCCACTCCAATCTACCCCTCTCGAAACCACCCCACTCCAAACTACCCCACTCCAACCATCCCTCTTCAATCTACCTCACTCCATTCCAATCCACCCTACTCTAATTCACCCAGTCTACCCCACTGCACTCCCCTCTTCCCCGGTCTATCTCACTCCAATCTCAACTCCACTCCAATCTATCCAACTCTACCCCAATCTTCCCCACTCCACTCTACCCCAATCTACTATAATTCATTTTACTCTACCTGTTCTACCTCACTCCACATCACTCCATACTTCCACATGCCACTCAAATCTACCCCACTCCAATATAACCCACTCCACCCAAAACCATCCCACTCCAGTCTACCTTACCCCACTCCACCCGCAAACTACCCTACTTCAATCTACCCCATCCAATTGGCCCACTCCAGTCTACCCCAATCTACTTTACTCCAGTCTACTTCACTCCAATCTACCCCACTTCAATCTAATCTACAACATTCTACCCCACCCCATCCCAATCTACCCCCACACCACTCTATCCAACTCCAATCCAATCCATCCCACTCCACAGCAATCTATCCCACTCCCATCTCACCCTAATCTACCCCACTCCACCCTAATCTACCCCACTCCACTCCATTCTACCCCACTCTACTCCAATCTATCCCACACTAATCTACCCCACTCAAATCCACTGCGGTCCACTCTTCTCCACTTCACTCTATCACAATATATCCCAGTTCAGTCTACCCCATTCCACTCTAGTCCATTCCACCCCAGTCTACCCCAATTCAATATACCCCACTCCAGTCTATCAGCAAATCTACTCAACTCCTGCACGCCAATCGGCCCCAATCAACCCCACTCCATTTTACCCCACTCCACTCTAGACCGATCTACCCCACGTCACTAACTTTTAGCCATGCTGAACAACAGCCACACTGGTGTACAACATGGCTAATCCACAATCGCATAGACAAGACCTATTGGCTTTGTCGATGCTTGTTTGTAGTTTGTGGCTTACTTTCTCTTCCATGGTGCCTAGTCCTCACAATCTGCTTCCCAGGGGAGGGCAAAAGGACTTTATTGCCCCCTTTGGGGTGGTAGCATGGCAATATGGCAGGGTGGGCAGCCCCCATCCCTTTGTTCAAAAGAAAGAGAAAGAAATCCCTGGTGTTGACTTTTTACCCCCAGAGGGGGCAGAAAGTCTGTGTCAGGGTGGGCTGACCCACCCTTTTTGGGAAATTTACTCTAATTCCTTGGATGTTAGTGGGCTTTCTGCCACGAGGGCCATATTGAAGTTACAACCAGTGCTTTAAATGGGCCGGTTCTCACCGATACTAAGTACCAGCACTTCTACATTTTCTTCCCTTGAGTACCGGAACTTCTCCGTGTCCAAAGAGAGTACCGGTACTCTTGGGGTAGCATGCCAAGCTCAGTCAAATTTGGCATGTACAAAAAGAAGCGCGACAGACCTGACGAGTCTGTCCGTTTTCGTGAAGCACTCTGATAATCTAGTGCTAATCTGCCCTCAGTGCGGGGCGGCCCGTATGCATTTATTCAGAGCTGGTAGGAAGTTTGGGAGGGGCCCGAGTCACACTGTGATATTTGACACTCAGGCTCTGTGGAGTCAATAGCACTGTAGGTGTGCGAGCAGGGCCTGCTAAAAGGCATAGTGTCACTGTGGGAAATCTAATAAAGGATTCCTGCTGGCATAGCAGAGTACGGCTGCACTTGTTTGAAGTCAGATTGAGGAGAAAGGTGCTGATACTGCACAGCCTATGGGAGTCAAGGTTAGTAATGTGGGCAGCAGCCAGGGATGGCTTGGCAAAGCGCACAGGCCCTGCTGGCCACCCAACCCCCACTATGGCCACCTGACTAGGCCACTATGGAATATGAAAGCGGGCTGCAGCACAAAACGCTGTGCTTAGAGGTGGGGACCCGAGGCGAGTGAGAGGCCAGTTTTGTAGCTGTAGTTGTGGGCCGTCTTCACCTTAGCCCAGACCTCACAAGCAATGCTATTCCGCATTCCTTCCTGCCATTCCGTCACACTGTGCCTTAATAGATGTGGTCGGGGCGGGGCAGGTGTTCCTCTGGTCATTAGGCCATGCAGAACTCGGCCCCTACGGGACACGGGGCTCGGTAGGTGGAACAGCTAAACACAAAAGCAGTGTCTTTGCATTACTCCTCTGCCACGCAATCCTCGCACTGAGCCCATGGCAGGCAGGGGAGAAGAGAGTGTGAGGAGGTTGAGAAGCCACACAGGGAGGCCAGGCCAGGTGTTGTAGCCCTAGGGATGCTCGTCAGCCTAAATGTTGTGTTTTGTCCTTTCTCCTTCCCAAGCAGGAGCTTAACATTTATTCCGTGGAAGGCGGGGGAGTGCAGGTACTATTCAGAGGCCTTCAGAGAGGCCAGGTTTGGCTCTACCTTTTGGGCCGTTCCCACGTCAGCCCTAAGGGGCTAGCCCAGTGCAGAAGCAATTAGTTCAGGGGCGGCCTTAGGCATGTGCAAGCTGTGCACCTGCACAGGGCCGCCAAACCCCAGGGGCTGCCACGAGGAATCGGATACAATACATATTCGTGGCGGCCCCTGGCAGGGATTTGGCGGCCTCCGGCTTCCACTAACTTGCATTGCATTGCAAACACCCTGACCGTCACCCCCCCCCTTCCCGCCCCTGTGTTCCTCGTTCCTGATTGGCAGTAAGTGGCGCCGGGGTGTTTCAATCTCACCAAGGCGGGCGTTGCGGCTGGCAGACGTCGGAAGCTGAGGATAGAGTGAACTGCGCAGACTCAACCTCCTCAAACTGCTTCCCGCGTGCAGCGTGGCATGTGTCAGTCTGCATTCTTTCTGGTGGTCGGACTCGGAACGTTACGACGCATGCCTGGTGTTTCAATCTCACCAAGGCGGGCGTTGCGGCTAGCAGACGTCGGAAGCTGAGGATAGAGTGATCTGCGCAGACTCAACCTCCTCAAACTGCTTCCCGCGTGCGGCGTGGCGTGTGTCAGTCTGCATTCTTTCTGGTGGTCGGACTCGGAACGTTACGACGCGGACGCGTGCCATCTAGCTGTCACACATTGCCAAAGTGTGGTAGGAAGGTGTGTCTCAGTGAGTCTTACAATTTTTTAAATACAAAGAAAAAAAACATTTTAGGTGAAAAAGGGAAGAAAGGGAAGCATGATAGGTTTTTGGTAAACATGAGTAGTGCGTCACGTGCTGAGGTTGCGGAAATTCGTTTCTTTTGCAGTTTTCCTGGTGTGCCTGGGGTGAAAACGAACCCTTATTTACTACATCGCTGCCCGCGTGTCCAGAGGACACAGGTGATCAGAAGTTACGACCACTTAAGAAAAGGGGTGTAAAGGGACAGGTGTGTCATCCTTTGATTCAAGAGGGGCCACCTTACCTCAGTTTTGATTTGGTTCACAAAGTGAAGTCTAGTACTTCGCCACTACATGGTGGTTCATTTGATTTAGGATTCTTAGAGTCGTGTATTTTTCCATTCCAGCCATATATCTCAAATGTGTAGGTTTTTCAGATGTCACCCCCTGGCACACAATGCATTATCTGGTGCATAATTTCCAGAATTTTTCTTTGGTTGTTGTGTAAATACCTTATGTGTGTCGTCATCACTGCTGATGTCTGGTAGATTCTGCAATTGCCATGAGTCGTTGCTGTTTCTGCTTCCCTATACATGGTGCTTTGTTGTAATCATCTGCATTCCCGTGTAGAAGAACGAATATCGAGGTATAGACGGTGGACCATAGTAAATGTCGTCTTACATTTCTAGACTAAAAGGGCATCTGCATCGGAGGTACCGAGGTAAAAAAGGCTAAAACGTTCCCTTCATAGCAGGACATTATGACTTATGACTTTTCTCCGAACTCAGCAGGTTATTTGATTTTGTGAATTTTTTTATGAACATGTCATAAATATTGCATTTATTTTCCGCCTCCCACGCTTGTTCTTTATTTTCTCAAATGTTTTGTTGGGTGAAACTATCTGAAAATTGTTGCCAGTGGCAGTCCAATTAAAAAACATAAATGTGCCCTCGGTGCCTTTGTAAATAGCTACTGTAGGACAGCTCAGTTTTCATTTGAGGTTTCTAGCCAAAGCAGTAAAAGAAAATTGCATTCAGTGCTACCTTTATAAACGTGCAGAAGTTGTTTTTGACCTGGAATAAGTAAAAAATAATTAAATGCAATCATTTGTTTGCCTTTCAAAAAGCATTACTGAAGTTGGACATGTATATAGTTTGTCTCCGCTGGTGAACGTAGAAAGTAGTTTAGCACTTAATTTTCCATTTTCACCACAGACGGACACGGAAAGACTGCAGAGTCGAGAGTCGAGTCCTGAGACAGCTTCTCAGGAGGAGTCTGCTCAGTGCACTGCACAGTTCACCAGGCAGCCCAGGTTAGGCCCAGGCGGGTATTAATTCATCAAAGACATTTTCGAATCGATCCCTTGACCCCTGAAACAAAATGCAGTTTCTGGGCCGATATAGATGTAGGAACAGAGTGATAAAGAGACGGACATAGTCACGAGAGAGATTCAGTCAATTATGGTATATTGAGAGATTTGAGGTAGAGAGGTACAGAGAAAAAGTGGTGCTGTTTATCAGAGGTATCGCCTTGATAGTTGAAGAGATGGTGAAATAGATCAATAAAGAAAGATTGTGAGAGAGTTCAGGTGGAGGCGGGAGCTGAAATAGAGGATGTCCAGAGAGAGAGAGAGATGTGTTTGTGGAAGAAATAGAGAAAAAGAGAGAAGGGTTGATAGAGTAAAAAAGAGCAGAGGTAGTGAAAAGGGAGTAAGATAGAGAGTTGAAGGAAAGGGAAAAGATGTATAACAAGGGAAAGGTGAAGTGAAGAGGGTAGGTAGTGGACTAGTGGAGAGGCAAGTTGAGAGGTTAGGTAGTGAAAGAGTGCAGGTGAGAAAGCCGTGAAGTAGAGGGAGAAAACAAATAGAGTTGCGAGGAGTGGTGAGGTAGGGAAAGCTGTGAGACATAGGTAGGGTAGTAGAGACAGAGATGCAATAAAGTTAAATAAAAGGTTGTGTGAGAAGAGAAGTAGATTGAGGAAAAATACAGGTAGGTCTTATGGAAAAAATAATGAGGTGTATAGAGGAATGAGGTAGAAAGAGTAGAGGTAGAGCAGAGGTCGAGAGTGATAATTATGGATGCAGGCACAGAAGCAAATAGAGACAGGCTAGGCCATGAGAAGGGTAGAAAAAGAGGAAGTCGAGATATTGAGAGGTCAGGTAGACACATGTGAGATACATAGAGAGGGAGGTTCAAGGTACATGGAGAAGTAGAACTAGAGTCATGTTAAGAGAGAGGGTGAAGGTAGAAGTGAAGTAAGGAAATCCCATAGAAAGAGTATTTTTTTTTTAAATTAATTACCACCAACTGCCTGAGAGTGCTAGGGTTAAGGCTAGATTGGGCAGGCCAGGCATGCACACCAAGGGGCAGATTTTCTTTATCGCAATGCAGCACAGCAACAAAAGTTACTGCACTGCACAAGGGTGAGAAAGCAGCACAGAGCCGTATATATTAGATATGGCCTGCTGCTGCTCACTACTCGCTCATCACATTACTTATCCTGAACTGCATCCTCAGGGCAGCAGTGGGCGTGGCAAACACAGGGAGATCAAAATTACTATTCTAACTCCACGTTTTTCATTTGCCTGCATATCCTACAGTCAGTTTTTGCATACGTAACCTATCAGAGTCCTAATTTCTTTAGGAAATATCCTTGGATTTGGTAATTTGTGGTTTTATGTTGGGAGGGTGAGTATTTTTTTGTGTCTTGAAAATTGTGTTTAAGTCAACCTTTAAATCTTTGTTTTCTTGAAGATGTTGTGTTGGGGTAAATTTACAGCTTGGGTATGTGGTCCGTGACAAGACATCTGCCACAGGAGAATCCTGTCAAGAAAATAAAAATCGATACAAAAGGGGATGATGGACGGACCGTTTGAGCAAATCAAACATTCACCCCCAGCCAACTGATCTGGGTTTAATCTATCACCATTCTTTAGCTCACTCCGCCACCCCAGTTCAGACATGACCATATGCAAATCAGTCTGACCCTGTGCCTCATGGGAACAGTCCAGCCCGAACTGCCAAGCCATGTCTTCCCTGGACCGGAAACAAGCATCCTGGGACCGGTTTGGTATATGGCCATGTCTGAACTGGGGTGGTGTGGTGAGCAAAAAAACGATGGATTTAGGCCCAGATCTCTGTACTGGGGTGAATGTATGACATTGTTCTGCATTCTGTCCATCAACTGTTGTTTTTGCATTTGTCACCCCGAGTGGGACGGGTATGCTCAGACGTGAGTCCCGTGCGCTCCACGCCACTGGAGTCAAGCTATCCTGGCTGATGATGGCTGAAATGCCAGAAACCGGTCCTAGGACGCTTGTTTCCGGTCCAGGGAAGACATGGCTTGGTAGTTCGGGCTGGACTGTTCCCATGAGGCACAGGGTCAAGGCTGATTTGCATATGGCCATGTCTGAACTGGGGTGGTGTGGTGAGCAAAAAAACGATGGATTTAGATCCAGATCTCTGTACTGGGGTGAATGTATGACATTGTTCTGCATTCTGTCCATCAACTGTTGTTTTTACAAGAAAATAAAAATGGCACATCAAAATCTTTCAGCAGCCGCCACTGCTGATTGTCTACTTTTTTTCCCTACCCACTGCTAGCCTCGCCCGCTGCATTGCAAGCAAAATTAAGAGAATTCGAGTACATCAATCAGGTTATTCGAAACGAAAGAGAAAGGTGGCTCAGCAGGCTTTCGTAGCGTCACAGGAAGGACCAATCCTGAACTTTATCACCCAAGGGAAACCTAAAGATGGAGAATCCTCTGGCCAGAGTACTGCTGATGCACTAGGTAAAACAGGTGCTGACGACCATAAAGAAGAACAAAAAAATTATGATATCCATGAGCAGAATGATACTCATGAGCAGACCAGTGAAAATGAACAAGGTGACTCTGAAATTGATACAAACATGCAGCAATTACCAACTCAGGATGAGGATTATTACAAAAGACCCTCAGACAGAGAAACTGAAACATCATTCATCGGTCCATCAACATCTGGCATTCTGAAGGAGGTTCAGAGTTTACAGACGGATGATGCTGGTATTGAAAAGGAAGCCAAAGAGCAAGACCATGTTACAGACCCGTGTTCTGAATATGATTTATGTGATTGGAGGGATCCTGCTTTGTGGCCGAACTCTCTTACGGACGCGCAACGTGTTTTTCTTGTTGAAAGGGGTCCCTCCAGAGACCCAGATTCTAAAACAAAGTATCCAAGTGATGAGCACTCAAAAAGTAAACTTCGTTTTTCTGTTACCACGTTCTCACGGAAATTAAGGAATGGTGAAATTATAGATAGGCGCTGGCTTGTCTATTCAAAAAACAATAATGCAGTATTCTGTTTTTACTGTAAATTGTTTTCTGACGCAGGGATAAAATTTACTAATGATGGAAATGACGACTGGGCACACATGCACAGTTGTCTGTCTGATCATGAATCCTCTTCAAAACACATGCGCGCCGTCAGTGCCTGGGTTGAATTAGAAAGAAGGTTAAAACAAGGACAGACAATAGATAAAGTGATCATTGGGGCAAGGTCTTGGAAAGGATCATGTCCATTGTTCATTTTCTAGCAGAACGAAGTTTGGCTTTTCGTGGTAAAACTGATACTTTGTTCAAACACAACAATGGCAATTTTCTAGGTCTGGTTGAGCTGCTAGCCAAGTATGACCCAAATATGCATGAGCATGTGCGTAGAATTAAATGCGCTGAAAACCATGACCATTACTTGGGCAAGAATATTCAAAATGAAATAATTAATCTTATGGGAGCTTCAGTTTTGGACAACATTATTGCAAAAATACAAAAGAGTAAATATTTTTCTGTCATTTTGGATTGCACACCTGATGCAAGTCATCAGGAGCAAATGACGATGGTCCTTCGAATTGTGAACGTGGAAACGATGCCAGTCGAAATAAGTGAATTTTTCGTTGGATACTTGCCTGTTGAAAGCAGCACAGGTGCTGGTCTCACAGAAGCATGTTTGCAAAAACTGCAGGCATTGCAATTGCCATTTCAAAATTGCAGAGGCCAAGGGTATGATAATGGGGCAAATATGAGAGGCTGCAAGAGTGGTGTTCAGAAACGATTACTTGACATGAATCCAAGAGCGTTCTATGTTCCATGCGGTTACCATAGCTTGAATTTAGTACTTAGTGATATGGCGAAATCATCCACTCACGCTGTAACTCTTTTTGGAATCTTGCATCAAATTTACATACTGTTTTCTGCCTCAACACAGAGATGGCAAATACTCGTTGAGCACGTTAAATATCTGACAGTAATCCGAAACTCGATGGGAATGCCGTATTGATAGCGTCAAGGTTGTCCGTTTACAAGTGGCCGCTGTTTATGAAGCCGTGGTTGAAGTATCAGAGGAAGCGAATGACCCAAAGGCCAGAACTGAGGCAGCCGGGTTGGCTAAGCAATTAAGGAGTTATGCATTTCTAGTATTGCTGGTGATTTGGTATGACCTTTTGCAGCAAATAAATCTCGTTAGCAAAATCATGCAAAGTAAGGATATGCAACTTGACATTGCATTGAAATGCCTTGAGTGGTTTCAAATCTGCACAAGTTTCAGCTAAGGAGTTGGCGGAAGAACTGGAGATGAGCTCAGATGAGATAAGTTTTCCTGCATCTACAAGTTTGCGAAGAAGAACGATTAGGAGACAATTTCAATACGAGAGTCGTGATGAGGGAATCTTAGAACCAAAAGAGAAATATCGCATTGAGTTCTTCAACGTCTTGATGGATCAAGCAATTATGTCCATGACTGAAAGGTTCACTCAGATGAAACATCACTATGATTTCTTTGGATTCCTTCACGACTGGGGGAAAATTGCTAGCATGAACGATAATGAATTGATGAAAAGCTGTGCAGATTTAAGCATCGTGTTAACCGACAGTTCTGACTCAGATGTTGATCCCGGAGATTTACATACCGAGCTGCGAATGTTCTCCTCCTTGGTGCCAAATAATGCAACAGCTTTGGAAACATTACAATTCATTTATGAAAACAAACTGAACACTACAGTTCCAAATCTTGCAGTGGCTTTACGCATTGCGTTGACAATCCCAGTTACAGTGGCCTCAGGGGAAAGAACTTTTTCAAAACTGAAATTGATTAAAAATTGTTTGCGGACATCAATGACTCAAAAGAGACTGAATCATTTGACCCTGTTATCAATTGAACATGACATTGCTAGATCTCTGGATTACGGACAGCTTATCAGGGAATTTGCAGCACAGAAGGCTCGCAAAGTTGACTTCCTCTCATAAAGAAGTACGCAAGATGTTTTCCATGGTTTTAATCAGACTTGCTATGTTGCTACTCACTAAGTGTGCAGAAATGAAAAAAACAGGTGGTAAGATAACGAAAGAAGGAAAATGGAAAAGTGGAAACAATATAGAAGAGATGGCAAACAGTAAAACACAAAAAGGTTAAAAAGTAAAAGAAAAAGTTAAAAAACATAACAACCAAATTTTAAAAAGCTGGGTATTGCTGCTACCTCCACGTGGTGCCTTTTGGAAACAGCGAACGCTGGCAAAACGCAGCGGCAAATTTTGGCAAAAGTTAAACGCTTGTGTCACGAGGCGGCTATACATTGTCTGCAACGGACATGGCCATGCGTAAGACACCATATTCGATATGGTATCGATATTACTGTTTCCGGGCAAAGAGCCACAGATTCTTTCTCTGTGGGGGGGCTGTGGGTCCGGGGCCCCCCTGTCATGGCCCTGCAGCCGTCTGTGCCAGTCACTCACGTCGTGTGTCACAATGCCCTCCTCCTCCTAAATGTTATCGTTCTGAGACGAATTCGGAAGGGTAGGAGCAGCCGCAGGTACTGGTCATCTAATGCCTTTTCTGGACGTTTTATTAATACACCTTCCTGAGCTCTGCCCCGCCCGGACCCCCTCTTCCTGGGCCCCCTACCTACGCTCCCTGCACAGGGCCACCATGAGCCTAGAGCCGCCCCTGCGTTCTAGGTTCAACAATGCAAAGGAGGCCAGGGTTTTTGGGCTCCGCCAGCTGCAGGGCAAGACCTAGGTGCACTGAGCAAGCTATAGGCAGATGCAAACTGTCAGGAAGTTGAAGCCGGTGTCTGCGGGGATCCTCACCCCAGAACAGTCTGGGTATCCGACGAGTGAGCCGGGGGGGCAGCCCAGAGGGGCAAGGAAGCTCCTTCATAAATTTGTCTGATTGGAACATCTTAGTCCCCCCCAGATGTCAGGGGGGAGGCACCCCCTCTCTGTGTGCAGGAGTGCAGCAGAATCCGAATAGCCCATAGGAGGGGGGAGGGGCCGTGAGGCTATCTGCTGCATGATGGGCGGGAGACCCAATGTCCAGAATGGCCTCACCTCACTCCAGGCTTGTTTAGTGGCGATCAGTGGGGGCGCAGGGTGTCTCGTCACCCCTCGTGGTTCAGTAGCGCAAGAGCTGTCACCTGGCCCCATAGCCGGCAGCAGCCTGGTAGACCTCCTCTTCGCGGACATGCGGTGTCTCCTCAGTCGCGGGATACTACTCCTCCAGGTGAAGGCCTAGGCCCAGGGGAACCAGCAGGAAACAGTCAGGCTCCTACGCGATGCCGGCATCTGCTGGGGAGTTGGCCTTCTACAGCGTTACACCCTAGGCCAGACATGCCAACCCTCCCAATTCAGGCGGGAGACTACCGATTTCAAGGCTAGTCTCCCGCCTCCCGATTCAAGCATCCAGAAACCCGATTCCCCAGGGTTTCAGCTGACAGCGCTTGGTATTGTGTAACATGCTAATTCTTACAGCAATAGTCAGAGTGGCGATGCAGGGGCTCTAGAAGGGGTGAAAAACCAACAAAGCCTCATTAACAAGCGAATGGTCTTTTAAAGACCTGTTAAGTACTCGGGGGGCGGCTGTGTGTGTGCCCGGGAAGCTGTTTCCGCCCGGGCTGCCACACACGGGGTGGGGGGGTTGTTGTATGCACTGCCAGCAACCTCCCAGGCCAGTGCACAACACTTGCATCACTCTCTCTCTACATGCCATTGCGCTCCATCCTGCTGAAAGGTAAGAAAAAAGACGTGCATTTGCCTTTCAAATGTCTGATCCTGCAGCAGCACACTTCCAAAGCCCATACATGACAGTAACCAGATTCAAGCCCCCATTCTCCAGATTTTTTCTAAATAATCTCCCACTTTGCTCTTCTGAAATGTTGGCAGGTATGCCCCAGGCTCTCCAGGGTCCGCCTGTCGAGCCCCAGGTTCCCGCAGGCGTCCTCCTCCAGCCGTGGCCAGATCTCCCAGGCCAGGCCGGGTAGTGCGGCAGGAATGCCGCTGCCTGCGTCCCACGCAGGGGGACATCAGCAGGGCAGCTCTCTAGTGGCCACTCGTCGGAGCCTCCCCCCCCCCCCCCCCCGTTCCATCTCTCGAGAGAGACCGCGCCTTGGGGAGGTGTTCTGCTCGATTTTCCCGGCCTTCTTGTGAGGAAAAGTAATTGAATGTGACTTCAGTCTCTTACCATTCAAGTCTAAGGGTTAGAGTAGTGAATGGAGCCTATTTACTAGGCACTTCGACAAGATCCTGTGCTCTTCCCCATAGATCAGGGCTTGCACACATAGCCTAGGGGATAGATTCGTTAGTATTAGGGATAACCTGTCCTGTAGTGAGGGTATTTCATGGAGCCGTGCTGAATTCAGGCCTGGTAGGCCTCAAACGGGAGAGACTCCATCTTTCTTTCTGCTCCGGCAGCTTGGGATGCTTCTAGGTCAAATGTAATGTTTTAGTTATGAGGTGTTATTCGCTTGGAGAGAACCGGTTCAGGCCGGCCCTTATCGAAGGATTGTATTTTTCTTCATGCCGAAGACACTACATCAGGCCGGCCGGCTGGGAACGTGTCCTTGGTACGGGGAGGTACAAGAATTTGGTGGGCGGCAGGTTACGGGCCGGAATTTTCCATGAGGAAACGCACCTCTATATTAGTGAAAGTCTGAGGCCGTTACATGTTCAGTCCGTAGGCGGCATCTAGCCGTTAGCAGTAAAGCTACTACTTATTCCAGGGAAGACAGACGCCATCTTGAAGGCGGAGAAGAACCGAGAGACAGATACTCTCCTAGCAGAATAGCCAGAGAGGAGAGAGTAGCCGATAAGGAAGAGGTCCCAGTGACTCGGAGAAGGGTGAAGAGAACAGCGCATAGTGGTGCAGACATGTATCCGTGACTGCGGAGGTGTGACTTCCAGGCGAGCCGAGGCACAGACGAGAAGGGAACCTAGATGACCACTGAGTGCAGGCTACACACTACTAAGGTGATGTCGACCCTTTCTTATTAGAGTGTACAACTTAATCTTTCACTTTTCTTTGCAGGTTATGTGTTATATTGTAATGTTATGTGATTGCGTATGTAATGAGTAATAAAGTACCCAGTTTGTAGCTAACCAACATGTGCTGCGTGTTCTTGTATGAGAGGGTAGCCTATTCTTCTAGTCAGCTGCGGCTACATGAACAGATGTTAACCCTGATCAGGTAAGTGGTAACTGAATAGGGGAAAGAGGAGCCCCTCGAACCGGAGAACAGGCTATGCTTGAACTGGCAGTCCTTGTGTGATCTGATGAATAGTGAGACTGATTCCCTTTTTGTATGTTATGGTGATCATAGGATGAACTGTCGTATGAGACTGCCGTCTGGGTAGAGAGGTCTGGATTCGTATGGGATCGCGAGGCCGCCACTTGTGATACTGTCGTATGGGCAGAGAGGTCTGGATTCGTATGGGATCGCGAGGCCGCCGATTGTGCTGAGACTGCCGTCTGGGTAGAGAGGTCTGGATTCGTATGGGATCGCGAGGCCGCCACTTGTGATACTGTCGTATGGGCAGAGAGGTCTGGATTCGTATGGGATCGCGAGGCCGCCACTTGTGATACTGTCGTATGGGCAGAGAGGTCTGGATTCGTATGGGATCGCGAGGCCGCCGATTATAAGAGGTCTTGGTATGTATAGTAGGAATTCCCTGTCCTTAGGTGGTAGATATATGTGGTTGCACTATTGTAAATAGGCCCTAGGGAGGGGGTAACGTTCTGGCTGGGTTAGTGAGGTTCTGATGAGCGGGTTCTATCTGATCCGAAAACCCAAGCAGAACATTTTGGCGTCACGAACCGTTTACGAAACCTGTGTGCGTTGTGGTTGTATCGTGTTTGCTTTCGGCGCGTGCGTGGTTTCGTTTGTATATTATTTCTATATAATTGTGAGTGTAGTTTTTTTTTTTCTTTTCTCTTTCTTCTTTCTCTTTTTCTCTTTTTCTTTCTTTTCCGAGATGTTTTCTAGAAAGTCGAAATCTACTTTTAAGTTGCCCGTTGATATTCCCGGCTGGGATTCAACGCCTTATGAAGCCTTAGCCCGTGAGTGGGCTGATTCTACTGGTTTGAGTGAGAATTGGAATTCTTTTTTGGAGCTGGCGGAGCCGGCTACTGTGATTACTTGTTTACAGAAGGCGCCGGTATCTAAGGGTGATGAGCTTCCCGTTTTGGGGCGCAGAGGTTGGATTGTTCTGTCTGCGTACAGGATTCTGCATGAGAGGTTGTTGAAGTTGCAGAAATTGCATAAGGATGTGGAAGCGAACTTTGTTGAGATTCAGAATGCTCATACTTTGTTGCGGTGTCAAAATAAGTTGCTTGCTGACAAACTTGATACGTACCAAACTATTGCCGAGAGGGCGGCTGTGCGAATTGCTCGTTATAAATACAAGAATCGGCGTGGTCGGGTTTCGACGCGAAAGGTGCGTCTGGTCGTGGCGAAAGCCGGACTGGATTGGAATCCTGATGAATGGGATGGTAATATCTGGAACTCGAGTGATTCTCCTTCCTCGGGTGAGGAGTCTGCCAGGCGCGAGTCCTCTCGCTCCGGCCGTGATTGTAAGTCTGCTTCTTGCGCCTCTGATGGTGCACCCCATGATTGCGCTCGTCCTTCGAGTGGGGTCGATGCTTCTTACACTGATTGTTCCTCTATGTGTACTGGTCGAGCTCCTTGTGTTGCTCGTCCCGCGGTCTCGGTGCATCCAGTTTTTCGGCGGAAGTTGCAGCAGGCTCCCGGTGCTCCGAATGGTATTGCTTTAGACTCTTTGGAGGATTTTACTCAACAAGAAATGAGTGATATTTTGCAGCGATTTCGGCAGCGAGCTGGTGAGACCTTACTCACATGGATGGTGCGCCTTTATGAACTGGGCGCTGCTGGCATTATGTTGGATGCTGGCGATTGTTTGAAGTTTTGTTCCTTGAGTTCGGATTCTACTGTACAGGATCATTTTCGTAACTTTTATGTTGGTGGTCAAATTTCTTTGCTTCAATTGGCGACTGAGGGTTGTAATCAAAAATATCCTACTGAGTCTGACTGGCCTGTGAATGACAAACCGTGGTATACTTTGCGCGATGCTGCACAACGTCTCAAAGAGGAGGTGATGAAAACGGCAATTTTTTTTAATACTGCTGACAGGTTGCTTGATGGTTTGTTGACATCTTCTGTGCGGAATCGTATTATTCGTTCTTCCCCTGTTGCTTATAAGCAGGTCATGATGACTTTATTGATTAATCAGACTGGTAACATATTGTCTATGGTGCTGGAATCGGTACGCCAACTCGGTGAGTTGGGTGAGTGGTTTAAACCTGAACGGCAATCCCGGCCTGACACTCGTACTCCTGGTGACAATAAACTTACTAGACGTGATATGTTTTTTGGTCTTATGGCCGATGGTGTGCGGAAGGAGGACATTGACGGTGAGACTACTTCTCGTTTGTGGGAAATGTTTCGCAAACGTGGCTTGGATCGAAAGGAGGGTGCCCGGCGTGTTCGGACGACTGAGTGTGATCGTGGTTTTTCTGACGGTAGCGGTGATGACGACCGCCGTGGGCGCTCTGATCGTCGTGATGATCGACGTTATGTACGTGATTTGTCCCCCCCGTCGTGAGAGAGACAGGGAGAGAGAGGGGGAAAGAGAGAGGGGGAGAGATGATTATGTTAACAGCAGATGTAGAGATGATAGGGATCAATCCCCTGAGTTGAGAAGGAGAGAGGATCGACACAGATTGGCCGATTGAAACCCGCAGTACAATGCAGAGGACAGGAATCCATTTCGTAATGGAGATGGATATGAACAGGAGGTATCGATACCTGGGAAACGTGAGAGTCTTTATCCTGATTTATCCTGGTACACAGAACGCAGTAAAAATGACTAGGAAATAGGTCAAGCTCCAGTACACAGATGGGCTCACAGAGATAATAGACCCTATGTAGATATTGATATTTATTGGAGACATCGTAATGTCCAAAGGGCCCGAGCATTGGTAGATACAGGAGCGGAGGCCACTCTTATTCATGGAAAATCAAAGAAGTTTAAAGGTCAGCCTTTTACAATTACCGGATTAGGTGGAAAGGAAACTCCCGCAGTTCAAACTTTACTTGAAATGAGAATAGGTAGAATTCCTAGAAAAGAATACTCTGTATTAGTGGTACCACTCTTAGAATTCATAATTGGAATTGATATTTTGAAAGGAATGACTTTGCACTTAGATGATGGATGTTACCAATTTGGAACTAAACATTATATATCGTCCAGGCCTGTACGGGTTGGTCGTTTAAGAATGCCCCCCATAAAAGTTCCCCAGGCGACAAAAGTGGTTCGTCAGAAGCAGTATCGTATTCCAGGTGGTCATGAAGAGATTAGCACCACTATTCAGGAGTTGGTGGATGCAGGAGTTATAACCCCAGTTACTTCTGCTTGGAATAATCCTGTTTGGCCTGTACGTAAGAGTGATAATTCTTGGCGCATGACTGTTGATTATCGAGAATTGAATAGACATACACCCTCTTTGACTGTTGCAGTACCGGATGTTATTACCCTAATTGAAAGAATCCAAAAACATCCAGGTACATGGTATGCGTCCATTGATATTGCTAATGCTTTCTTTTCGATTCCGATTGCCCCTGAGTGTCAGGAACAATTCAGTTTTACGTGGAACGGGCGTCAAATGACGTTTAGGAGTCTTCCCCAGGGCTATGTGCATAGTCCTACGATATGTCACCGGCTGGTGGCAGAGCATTTGGCTGAGGTACCGGTTCATCCGCAAATTCAGATATGTCACTATATTGATGATATTTTGATCCAAGGCGAAACACAAGAAGAAGTTCAGACCCAATTGGACAGAGTCATTGAGTGCCTGCGTGAGAAAGGTTGGGAAATCAACCCGGACAAATTACAAGGTCCGTCCCAGGCTGTGAAATTTTTGGGTATTAATTGGCATGAGGGGCACCGAGAAGTGATCCCTCAGGTTAAACAGAAAATTCTTGATTTTGCAGTTCCGAGGAATAGGAAAGAAGCCCAAAGCTTCATTGGTTTGTTTGGTTTTTGGCGCCAGCATATTCCTCATTTGAGTCAAATATTGGCCCCTTTGTACCATGTCACTCGTAAAAAGAATGCATTTGAATGGGATAAACCACAGCAAGATGCGTTCAGTCTGGCAAAAGAAGCAATTCAGCATGCTCTGGATTTATGGCCTGTATGTGATGGTGATGTGGATTTGAATGTGTCTGTACAAGGCCTTTATGCGAATTGGAGTTTGTGGCAGAAACAAGGCAAGAGTAGAGTACCGTTAGGTTTCTGGACCAAAAAGTTACCTGATGCTGGTGAGCGTTATACACCTTTTGAGAAACAGTTACTTGCATGTTATTGGGCTCTGGTGGATACCGAGCAATTGACTTTGGGACATGGTATAGTTTTGCGACCTGAAATTCCTATCATGCAGTGGGTTATGAGTTCGCCGAAAACTCACCGAATTGGACACGCTCAAGAGGCGAGTGTGATTAAATGGAAATGGTATATACAAGACAGGGCACGTGTGGGACAAAAAGGAGTTGCATCTTTGCATGAGCAGGTGGCACGGGCGCCATCGACTGAGACTGAGAGTGAATGTTCCGTACCTTTAGTACAGGAGTCTCCTGTTAAGTGGGGTAGACCTTTTGATGATTTGTCGGCGGAGGACAGAAACCATGTCTGGTTTACGGATGGTTCAGCAAGGTTCATAGGGACGAAACGGCATTGGAAGGCGGTGTCCTATAATCCGATCACACAAAAATTGCTGAGTACAACTGGTGAGGGTAAGAGCAGTCAATTTGCTGAACTCTATGCTGTTTATCAAGTTCTGAAACAAGAGTTACCTGGCACATGTCATATTTTCACCGATTCTTGGTCTACTGCCAATGGACTGGCAGTTTGGTTACCGACTTGGCATTCCCATAGTTGGAAAATCCATTCAAAAGAACTGTGGGGAAAAGAATTATGGCAGGAGATTTGGGAAATGCTCCCACAGAGTACTGTTACAATCTTCCATGTGGATGCTCATACCCCGATAGACTCTCTTGACAAATTCTTTCATAATATTGCAGATGAGAAATCTAAAATTGCTGAGGCAGTGGTGGACAGGCAAGATTCTGATATTGCGGGATTGGCGAAATGGGCCCACCAGAAAGCAGGACACTTTGGAGAGAAAGCCACTAGCAGGTGGGCTGCTGATCGAGGAATTTATATTCCCCTAGATTTAATCAAAAATGTTATTCTACATTGTCCCATTTGTCAGCATATCAGGCAGCGCAAAGTGCCCCAAATTGTTAAAGGTCATTTACATCGCGGGAAATTGCCCGCTCAAATTTGGCAGATTGATTACATCGGTCCACTTCCTATGAGTAGGAATTGTCAATATGTTTGCACTATTGTTGATACATACAGTGGCCTGTTGGTGGCCCTTCCCTGTAAGCAAGCTACCCAATTGAATACTATTAAAACATTGGAATTGATTATGATGTATTATGGTGTGCCATTCCAAATTCAATCTGATAATGCATCCCATTTTCGTGGAAGATTGGTACAGGAATTCTGTGTGGAAAACAATATTGAATGGGTGTTTCATATACCATATTATCCACAGGCCTCGGGTCTTGTGGAGAGGTTGAATGGCCTGCTGAAAGATCAGTTACGTAAATTAACAGATGACAAATATAAGAATTGGCGAGACTTTTTGCCTCAAGCGTTATTGATTTTGAATAACCGTCCTTTTCTAAATGCTGAATCCCCACTTATGCGTTTGTTTCCTCCGAATGTTGATACTAAGCCCAATGAAATCAGAGAGACTGTGATGTACTGGGAAATTACTCCCGGAGCTTTGGCTCCATGTAGAGCGACCCCAGGGTCGGCAGGTTTAGACTTGCATGCCATGGATGACACCGTTATAAAAAGTAAGGATCGAGTCATCATTGAAACTGGTGTTGGTGTTCATATACCAACTGGGAATTTTGGATTAATCGCCCCTAGATCGGGGCTGGCTGTAAAAGGCGTTCAGGTGCTTGGAGGAATCATTGACAGTGATTATCAGGGAGAGATTAAGGTGCTCCTGCTGAATAGCAGTGAGGTTAACTTACTGATACATCAAACTGACCGAGTGGCTCAATTGCTGATAATGCCTGTTTTCAGTGGTGAGATCACAAAAGGCACTGCCCCAACGTTGCTAACTGTACGAGGCCAGAAAGGTTTTGGCTCCACAGATAATCCTGGGGCCAGAGTTTGGGTGCAGTCGCCTAAGAATCCCCCTGAACAAGCAGAAGTCATTGCAACCGGTCAAGACAACACCATTTTAGTTATGAGACCAGGGAAAGATAGCTGGGAAGCAGTCCCGGCTGACAAATGTTACTTACGAGAATGAATAATGCCTGTATTTGATTCTCTTTCAGATCATTCTTTGGACTGTTGTTGCAGGATGTGTCGGCGTTGGACTCCTTTTGGGCTGGTACGACGAGAGAGGAGGGATCCCATCAACCCGGGCTGAGTTGAGAACCCGAGTGTCGCGTTCCTTCGCTGCGTGGGATTCGTCGTCGAACTTTTGGATTACGTTAGCCAAACGAGTGACTAAAGCCCCTCATTTCTGCTTGACACCGATGAGATCGGTGACTGACATTCTAGCGACTTGTTTAGTTGCTGTCCCTGCTTCATTGGAGACTTTGACTCATATTTTTAATATATCGAATGCTCGCCCCAATGTTCTTCTGGGCGATTTTGCTACCCATGAGTATTGCCCCTTGTGTACTGTACTGTCAGACCCGATACCCCCCATCCAGTCCCAAATAGTTACCTATAATATCGCACAGGGTGATTTGTGTTTTTTCCTTACTTGTGATCCTAGTGCGATTTCTGAATGTATGCGTTTAAGATTGAAAGGTGCCACTTCATTCACCGCTCATGAACGAACTTTGTGCCTTCAAAGGACACCGAAAACATGTACTTCTGTTCAGAATAACATGACTTGCAAGAGTTTGGTAGTTACCCCCAGTCATTATCGCACGATGTTACTACCTGCCGGATGGCTTTTCTCATGTGGTAATACTTCCTGGCCATATATCCCCGCAAATATTTCTGGAGGCCCTTGTGCCATTACTAGACTGAGCTTGTTGATGTTTTCATCACATCCGAATGCCAACTCTCGTGTGATTCGAGATACAGTGAGGTTACAGGAGGATTGTGACTCATCTTTACATTTATATTCCAAGTCTGAATACCTTAGCCTGGCTATTTCAATTGTTGGTGTTCCTGCTTTAGCAGTTTATAATGCCAACTCTATTGGGAAAATGGCCTGCTGGATGGTAAAATCCATTAATCATACTTCTACAGTCCTGTCTGACATGCTATTAGACGCCCAGGGTGAACGTAGAGCTATCTTGCAAAATCGAGCGGCCATTGATTATCTTTTGCTTAAACATGGACACGATTGTTCTGATTTTGAGGGTCTTTGTTGTTTTAACTTGTCGGATCATACAAAATCCATTCAAGCTCACATTGATAAACTACATGACTTGACAGAAGAAGTTAGAAAACACATTGACCAGGGCTGGTTTGACTGGCTCTTTAATTGGTTACCTGATTTGCATATGTTACGTCAGATATTAGGAGGTATTCTGATTACTATCGGCATTTTGATTTCTATCTGTTGCTTTATTCAGTGTATTCCTTCACTATTTCAATTCTGCACACCTGGTACTAGACATAGCTCAGTTAGTCTTGTTTCATATTATTCTTCCGCAGATATTAGTTCTGTTTAATGAATGTATAATAGACTGAAGTCAAGGGTGAAATGTTCTGCTCGATTTTTCCGGCCTTCTTGTGAGGAAAAGTAATTGAATGTGACTTTAGTCTCTTACCATTCAAGTCTAAGGGTTAGAGTAGTGAATGGAGCCTATTTACTAGGCACTTCGACATGATCCTGTGCTCTTCCCCATATATCAGGGCTTGCACACATAGCCTAGGGGATAGATTCGTTAGTATTAGGGATAACCTGTCCTGTAGTGAGGGTATTTCATGGAGCCGTGCTGAATTCAGGCCTGGTAGGCCTCAAACGGGAGAGACTCGATCTTTCTTTCTGCTCCGGCAGCTTGGGATGCTTCTAGGTCAAATGTAATGTTTTAGTTATGAGGTGTTATTCGCTTGGAGAGAACCGGTTCAGGCCGGCCCTTATCGAAGGATTGTATTTTTCTTCATGCCGAAGACACTACATCAGGCCGGCCGGCTGGGAACGTGTCCTTGGTACGGGGAGGTACAAGAATTTGGTGGGCGGCAGGTTACGGGCCGGAATTTTCCATGAGGAAACGCACCTCTATATTAGTGAAAGTCTGAGGCCGTTACATGTTCAGTCCGTAGGCGGCATCTAGCCGTTAGCAGTAAAGCTACTACTTATTCCAGGGAAGACAGACGCCATCTTGAAGGCGGAGAAGAACCGAGAGACAGATACTCTCCTAGCAGAATAGCCAGAGAGGAGAGAGTAGCCGATAAGGAAGAGGTCCCAGTGACTCGGAGAAGGGTGAAGAGAACAGCGCATAGTGGTGCAGACATGTATCCGTGACTGCGGAGGTGTGACTTCCAGGCGAGCCGAGGCACAGACGAGAAGGGAACCTAGATGACCACTGAGTGCAGGCTACACACTACTAAGGTGATGTTGACCCTTTCTTATTAGAGTGTACAACTTAATCTTTCACTTTTCTTTGCAGGTTATGTGTTATATTGTAATGTTATGTGATTGCGTATGTAATGAGTAATAAAGTACCCAGTTTGTAGCGAACCAACATGTGCTGCGTGTTCTTGTATGAGAGGGTAGCCTATTCTTCTAGTCAGCTGCGGCTACATGAACAGATGTTAACCCTGATCAGGTAAGTGGTAACTGAATAGGGGAAAGAGGAGCCCCTCGAACCGGAGAACAGGCTATGCTTGAACTGGCAGTCATTGTGTGATCTGATGAATAGTGAGACTGATTCCCTTTTTGTATGTTATGGTGATCATAGGATGAACTGTCGTATGAGACTGCCGTCTGGGTAGAGAGGTCTGGATTCGTATGGGATCGCGAGGCCGCCACTTGTGATACTGTCGTATGGGCAGAGAGGTCTGGATTCGTATGGGATCGCGAGGCCGCCACTTGTGATACTGTCGTATGGGCAGAGAGGTCTGGATTCGTATGGGATCGCGAGGCCGCCGATTGTGCTGAGACTGCCGTCTGGGTAGAGAGGTCTGGATTCGTATGGGATCGCGAGGCCGCCACTTGTGATACTGTCGTATGGGCAGAGAGGTCTGGATTCGTATGGGATCGCGAGGCCGCCACTTGTGATACTGTCGTATGGGCAGAGAGGTCTGGATTCGTATGGGATCGCGAGGCCGCCACTTGTTATACTGTCGTATGGGCAGAGAGGTCTGGATTTGTATGGGATCGCGAGGCCGCCGATTGTGCTGAGACTGCAGTCTGGGTAGAGAGGTCTGGATTCGTATGGGATCGCGAGGCCGCCACTTGTGATACTGTCGTATGGGCAGAGAGGTCTGGATTCGTATGGGATCGCGAGGCCGCCACTTGTGATACTGTCGTATGGGCAGAGAGGTCTGGATTCGTATGGGATCGCGAGGCCGCCGATTATAAGAGGTCTTGGTATGTATAGTAGGAATTCCCTGTCCTTAGGTGGTAGATATATGTGGTTGCACTATTGTAAATAGGCCCTAGGGAGGGGGTAACGTTCTGGCTGGGTTAGTGAGGTTCTGATGAGCGGGTTCTATCTGATCCGAAAACCCAAGCAGAACAGGAGGGGAGCCCCCCAATGGGCATTGCTGGGGGAGGCGGCCCACTGGGCTGGGCGGGGCCAGGCCCTATTTAAGCCTCCTGCCACCGGAGATCGCCCTCTGCTTCCTGTGTCCACTCCTGGCCGCGCGTGATTACAGCGTTGCCGCCGCCGTCGTCTGGGTCGTCGTGGTCGGGTCGTCGTCTGCACTACGGTATGTCCAGGCTCTCGCCTCCCCCCCGGCCCCGTCCCTGGGTTAAGCCCGGGTAGCACAGGGGCCTTTGTGGTCGGACACCACGGGGGGGGCGGAGGTGGTTACGCTTGGTCGGGAGCGGCACGGTGGCGGTCAGTTGCGGGACAGGGGCAGATGTAGGAACGCAGCAGGGTTAGGGGCAGGCTACGAACGTCTTAGGACGGCCGCTTATCCTTGCGTCGGGTTTGGCAGGAGCCCGTTGTTTTCGGGTAAAACTTGGTGGGAGCGAGTGCCGGTGTACGGAGCAGCTATCGGCACCCATGACTTCTGCTTGCCAGCGGCGGGGCCCCCTCCAGCCCCATTTACCGTAGAAGCAGTGAAGAGCCGGGCAGCGTCCGAATGCCTCATCCTAGGCCTGCGGGGGCGGGGACTAGAAACGCACGGAACGGAACAGGCATCATTTTTCCGGTGAAAGTGAATAGTTGACATTGTAAAAGCACTAAGGAACTTGCCCTTTGTTTAAAATATTCTGCTATGCGTGTGTTCGAAGCTCAATTATTCAGTTACCTGTGAATGAGATCTCTATGACGCACAGTGGGTTAGATGGCGTCTGAATGTTCCTTCCGCCTTTATGCACGGTTGTATTTGTTTGTTTCCCCCCCTGATCAACCCGGCAGCCACAAAACTCTTTAAAGGTCCTAATAAAATCAAGACCAATGTACGCGGTCACAGATGGCAATTTATGTGTGCTTGACCTCACGTTTATGAGGTAGAATTGTTAATTAGGGCATAGGTTCTTAAAGCAAACCTTTGACCGTTGTGCGCTTCATTAGTTAAGGGGTAGGGGCATGAGTTTAAGAGTAAATCGCCATGAAGCCGGCATCCACTATGCTAAGCTCCTGCTGCCGGGGCTGCTAGTTTAGGGGCACCTTGTACAGATAGAAAACAAACTTGCTGATTTACTGCAGTGTGTTGGTGCGCGGGTTTTGCTTGCTGCAAGGCGTGGGTGCCGTTTATAATGCGATTTAGCTTCGCAAGCCATCCCCGTTAAGACAAGATGGCGTCGCTGATCTCCGGATGACAAACCACGAGTTGTGCAGCGCGAGAGAAATGTCATCGGTGCGGAGGGTTAACGGGCCTTCTGCAAGCGCGTGGGGATTATGTTGCAGTGAGGGCGCAATTTGTTTAGCGAACCTGCAGCAGCGATTGACGCGGAGCCAATGAGGATACACACCATGCAACTGAATGGGCCCTGCAATTTCGGTACTGTCTGCCGGTAGGGATGGCAGGGGAGTAGGGGTGAGCTCTGCTTTCGCCCGCTCTCCTGCGCGGGGGCGAAGCGCGCCCTCAACGGGCCGCACGGTCTTTTCCGAGCGCTCGCGAGCCGAGGTCTAATGGCGCCTCCTGCGTGGAAGCGCGAGTCCTTTAGGTGGCTTTCGGGCATGGGGGTTTTAGGTGCCTGCGGTAAAGAGCGGGAGCCGGGTAGATTAAAGAGTGTGTGTGATGCACGTGGCTCGGCCTGTGCTGCTTGCGAAAGAAGCATCCTTATGTTACTTGCAAAATGGAGAGGTAGACGGCGCAGACTCGGCCCTAGCACCTAATGGCACCATATAGAGCATGCTTGTGAATGCGTCCTTTCGGCAATCTTTTGAGGCATTCATACCTAGGTCATATTGTAAGGAGTGAGTTGCCGAATAGGTACGGGTATGCCAGGGTCGAGCGCGGCGCTCGTTCTTCATCCATGATTCTTGTCAAATAACTCATATACCAATGCCTACATAAGTACGAGTTTTCCAAGGGGTGCCGTGAGTTGCATTTCAGGATGAAGGAGGGGCATAGGGTGGGGGGACAAGGGCCCCTTCCACTAGGTTATAGCCCATTTGCGCAGCAAACCACGTGGTACGGCCGTTGCCACGGCACCGCACCAAATCGTCGTTGTTAAGTAGATGCGTCCTCCTATATGTTGACACTGATCAGGCCATATTTTACACCGACACAGTATAGGGAAAGAGCTTGGGTGGACTTACGGTTTCTGTGCCCGGCAATTTGTCTCGGGCGCCAGTACTTAAGACAGCTGCTCATTCACTAATGAGCAGAGGATCAGTTCTTTGATGACCCAACACATGTTTGAAAACGACGAATACCTGCCAGCCTAACAATCATTAAGCTTGGGGGCTTGACCAGTCGGAAATGTCACTCGGTGGTGTGATGGTTAGGAAGTGGTGAAAAGCCAGGCACTGGCAGTGACAAGGGGTGGCGCTATCTGCAGTGACCTCATCAAGGACTAAGCCTCAACTTCTAAGGCGAGTAGGGCGCATTTACGTGGCAGCTTGCGACCTTTTGACAAACCTAATAGTCTTGCTGTAGGCACGCTACTTGTTTTCTTTTAACCGGATGCAATGCAGGAAACTGACACTGGAAGTAGGGCGGATTGCTAGTCTAGGCACAAATTATTTGGTACATGTGGTATGCCAGGACCTTATTCAGTGTCCACACCCCCCTTTGCTTCCTACCAAACACGGGCTTGTACACAACGCATACTCTGACATGGCACGCTGGTGAGCAGACACTGTTGACTGTTAGGTAGTATGTTGTGTTGACGGGGGAAAAGTGCAGAGTGGTAAGGGCCCTTTCAACATAGGGCATGTTGCAATGTGACTCAAGTATATTTTCCTCTGAAAGGGCTTGGGAGTGTAAAACGTTAGTAAGTTTGGCTAGTAGTGTTTGGTGACTCGGCCTCACCATGCCGAAATGGAGGCATTTTCGAGATGATATGCTTGTTAGCCACAATCATGACTCATTTATCGTATGCAACAAAGAGGCATGGTCAAAGCTAATAGTACTGGCTTGTTGTAGGTGCAGCGTTGCAGGAGTACAGATCTGGCTGCAAAGATAGAGAGCTGGGGAGAGGAGTTAGCCTAACGGCTAGGGTGCTTGCCCTCAGACCTGGGGAACTGGGTTGGAATCTCGGTAATGACGCTAAAACATACTGTGATTCTGGGCAAATCACTTAATCTCCCCTGTGTGTGGGCACAGCTGGGCTCTGTGTAGGTCAACCATAGTGGGGTATGTCGCATGTCCTCTCCTGCTCAGGTCTCTTAGCAAGGGACAGTTACTTGGGCATGCTCCTTGCTGTAGTCTGCAGCGCACGAATCTAATGCAAGCGCGAGTTGAGTTAGTGGTCTCTCTTAACTTGACGGATGTTTCATTCCTGAAAGCCCTGAACCAGAGGCCTCCATCACTATTCACACTATTGTCCCCTAGCTTTCCTTCGTTCCTGGCTTCATGTTGAAAAGGCATGGCTTTATATTTCAAATGTACTCTTTTACGGGCCACTCGCCATTTTACTAAGGAAGTAGGCCTAGGCTGATGGTGATTAAGATAGTCACATGTGATCAAAGATTGGTTAAAGGTTTGGATTTGGAATACCGATGTTGTTGTTGTGAGTTCCACGCTTGAGTCAAGAGGTGCTGCTGTCTTTCATCTTTGGCTTGCTATTCGAAAACAGCTGGTGTAATGTTTTCTTTCAAATCACAGTCATAGTGGCAGCTTAGTCTATACAGAAAAGTCAGCAGCTTGAGCTGTTTTGAGACAAGCTGAGGCCCTGGGTTCGTGGGTCATACATAACACCTTGAAGGTATGTATTGTTATTGTGAGTTCCACACTTGAGTCAAGAGATGCTGCTGCCTCATCTTTTAGCCTTGCTATTCGGAAACAGCTGGTGAAATATTTTCTTCTACTCAGTCATAGTGGCAGCTTAGTCTATACAGGACAGTCATCAGCCTGATCTGTTTTGAGACAAGCAGAAGGCCTGGGTTTGTGTGTCATATATAACATCTTTAAGGTTATTCTCCCTGTTCCACAGGGAGGCAAGGTAAAGCCCAGAGTGACATGGTCTACCGAGATTTGGCCTGGCTCGCCTCTTCTGCGACCTTTTGAAGTTCGTTTATTTAGTTATGAGGGTGACAGATGCTATCACAGTTGTTTGATAGGCACCAGGGCCAGATGACATTTAAGTGCATTGTGTGCTGGGAACTAAGGATTGGGTCCATTTTAGTAAGCACAAGGAGCGGTAAATATTTGGTGTCGCTCATATGATGCCCTGTGTTGGGTGAATGATATCTGAGAGCTGTACTCCTTCGAAAAGGACATTGCCAAATAGGCAAGCCAATGGCACATCAAGTGGTCATGTGCAAAAGCTCGAAAGTCATTTTGTTATGGAATCCACCAATACTGCTCTCTTTTATCCATTCTACGATATTAATGTGTTGACGTGAAATTTTCACCTTGGCCACGTTGCGACCCCCAAGATTGAAACTACATGTGGTTTCCCCAGGGATCCTTTACATGGAAACACTTTGGTGGAACAAGGTTTATCACACCAGGTCCCAGATATTGGAACTTCCCACCTCTAGAGATTAGGTCCTGCACAGACCTCATGACTTCCCGCAAACTCCTAAAACATGGCTAGTTAGACAGGTATTCGAGTAACATACCACTCTAACAAGTTTCAGAGTAGCGACAGGAAACCAACCTGGTACGTGTGCCCTACAAATTTAGTATAACATAACACAACAAATGTAGGATGGTTTTTGGTTCTTTATATTCTTTTAGGAGCAGAACATAATGTGTTTATTGCACAAACTGAGAGATTCGAAAACAGAGCTTGTGGAACCACACAGGATGTTTCATAGGTGCCAGCAAACCACACTGTTGGATTAAACAATTAATAAAAAAGAAATTACACTATTTTGGAATTAATTAAATGGAAGTCAACAAGTTTAACGATGTTTGGGACTAATAGTTATGGTTAAGGTGAGATAAGGTTACAGCGTTTTACAAAATCAATTAAAAAAAATTGCAGTCAAGTTGTATCAGTCAATATCATTAACTAACAACATTATATAACAAACATTACACGAAATGCAAATAGTTTCAGTGCCTGTTAAGGCACTTGCACATATGTTCCTGACTGTTGTGGTTAGCATTAGGTTTTGAATTAGGGATGGAGGTGCTGAGCCAATCCACTTATTAAAACTGATTGAATTCGATAAATATTAGTTCAAGTTACATGTCGTCTTCAGGAATTAAGCTTTCATTTTAAGTAAATTAAAAAGTAGGAATGGACCGAAATATTTCAATAATATTTTCTTAGTTTGATTTTATATGAACTATTGAAGAACAAGGCTGGAATAAGACTCCACCATCCAATTAATGTAACTTAATTTGCAAGAATATGCAATAGAACTCGTATTATCTGGTTAGTTAAGATAGATCCCGAGAATGCCAGGTCATTATTGGCAGTAGGGAGGCCAAAACCAGGAGATGTTGCTGAGATGTTGGTCATTAGAAGTAAACAATAGGATAATAAGAAAATGTGAAAGGAAACAAAAATAGGGAGCTTTGGCCGAAAAGGTAAATACGGCAGAGTTAGCAGTTTTATCTATTTCATTGCGTACTGTAGGAAGGTGAGATTGTCTCAACGAATCACTTGCCAAGAATGCTGTCGCTAGCCAAGGGTGGCATTACTATTCAGAGACAGTGTCATGAAGCAGCCAGGGACAGTGAGCATATGTTGCCCGTGTGCTGGGTGAGAGTACAAAGACAGAGGCTGTTGCCCCCCTACTGTCTGATGTTCACAGCTTTTAAGCACCCATCCCATCATTGGATACCCGTGATGTCAGCTTGAGTTGATAAACGTAGGGAAGGCAGTAACTCACACGTTACCTTCATCTTGCTCTATTGTGCTGTAGCTGTTGGAAACACACTTCTAAGCCACAAAGGACCCCAATTAGATCGTCACACAATTACGTTAGGATGATCTGCAGTTGCATCGCAAAGAAGTTAGGAACATCAGTCATGTATAAGCTGAACAGCAGTGGGGCCAAAAGACATCCTTGCGTCAATTCGCTTTTGGTGGAAATCCCCGTTGTTAGTCTGCGCTGGTGTTCTGAGTAAAGTTGCAAATTATTGATGTTATTTACGGGTCACAGAACAGGTTCCATAATTTAGCCCACTAAAGCTAGCTCGCAAGGGCAGGGCACCCATAACAGTGAAGGGAGGAAGGGGGGGCTCTGGCAGCGACGGGAGCCTCCCCAGAGCTGTGGCGGAGTTACAGGGCGATCTGGAGGCAGAAGGGTACAGTAAGGGTACCTCTGCGACAGTCGGTACAGTAAGGGTGCCCGAGCCAAGGTCCGGGAGCCGAAGGAGGTTCTGGGAAGACCGCGACGGCGCCCCGTTAGTCCTTCGGGCGGTTGGGGGGCCTGACCATCCGGGGGTGTGCCATAACACGCTCCGCCCCCGTTAAAAGGGGTCGGGAGTATTAGTCAGATCACGTGATCCAAAGGAGGATCTGAAAAAAGTGTGCCGCACTGCCGGGCATCGACCCACCGTGTGTGCTGGCTCGCAAGGCGGGCGGAGCAGCGAGGGACTGCTTGCCCTGGATCGCCCGAAAGATAACCCACTCTATCGTCATACTTATGTTGTATGAAATAAACCTGCAGCAGTTCTTCACCCATAACGAATGTGTCAGTGTAATCTTTGGGTGACGTCTGTGCATACGTGTTGAGTGGAGCGGATGACGGTGTGGTCACTATCCCAGCTGCTGCGACAGGCTCCGGATCTGCAGGCCGCTGCCCGTCCTAGCTTTACTCGGCCTCCAGAGTCCAAGATGCAAGTGCAAGCGGGTCTAAACCAGCTCATGGCTGGGGTCCTAGATTCTTCCAGGTTCAAACAGAGAGGTCACATCAAGAAGTCGCTAGTAACCTCTCCGCCCTTTACCTGAATGCCCGGGGGAGGGGTTATGTGAGGACAGGCCCAAAGGAGTGCTAGACTTCAACAACAAGGATGTAGTCTTGAAGGAAATGGGAGGGGCTACATGCAGGACCAAACGAGGCAACTAAAGGAAAGGATATAGAGAGGAGACTGCTGCCTGCTCACACTCTACACTTTAGGTGACATCATTTTTTTGCATTCAGGGACACATAAATGTAATGATCATTATTTAGCTAAACAGCTCTCCTCTTAGTCCACACCCATATCTGGAACTAACTGGATTCAGCACCGAATTTGTGCAGGTAAGTTGCTTAGTCATGCATACTTGTCATGTTTTTTTAGCTGATGCTGTCTGGATGTGACTTGTGTCCGCTTTGAAATGTGCTGGTAGCAATAAATCTGCCAGACACAGCATGCACAGAGCTCCTTTCTGACATTGTGCTCTCCTCTTGGTTTACCTCTCTTTTTGAAGCTTCAGTATTTCACGGGACAGCTGGTATGTAAAGACCGAGCAGTGTAGCAAAGCTGCAGACAATGCTTATGGCAGCAGCCGGTTGTATGTTGAAAAGAAGTATCGTGCTACCAAAATATCGCTGCCAAAATATTGCAGACTAAAATATTGAGAAGGTAAGTTCATAGGTAAGTAAAGATTTACTATTCTTAACTCCATATATGCAAATCTTGAAGACATACTTATTGCCATGGTACATATATGTAGGGTTAAGTAATGTAAACCTATACTTACCTGCAGTGCTTAATTTGTAAAAGAATGAGTGCTGGTGCTCAAAGCTCTACTTAGAAGCCCATGTCCGGCACTATTACATGTTGGCACACCAAATACTAATGCTGCGTAGTCTTGAATCCACCTCATGCCTCTTTAATTGACTACCAGACACTCACTGCCCCTTTATCTCACTCTTGAAGCTTACTGGTTTCTCCCTTTGTGGCATTTTTTTTCATTTCAAGTCGTTTTTATTGAGATTTTATAAAGCAAACAGTACAGCGGGAGAGGAATGAGGATTGAACACATATTGGGGTATGCTGATTGGGATAGGGAACATCATATTTTTGCTGTAGAGTCATACTATCACAACCATTATAGGAAGGCTAGAGAATTTGTGTGACAATGTAAGTAATTAGACAATGTACTAGATGTTGGATTACCCCTGTCTACTATTGGGACATGGAGAAGTAAAAGGGAAAGAGAAATGAGACGACAGATATAGAAGAAAGAAGATAGCAATGGTGGAGGGGGTTGAGATGGGAAGGGTGAGTTGTAGATTGGAAGAGGGAATGGGGAAGGTAAGGGAAGGAGGAGGGAGGAGTTGATTAATCAATCACTCAACTCGGATTTGTAGAGCACGGCTAATCACCCCTGCGGGTATCCAGGCGCTGCGATCATTCGAAGAGTCCTTTTCTCAATTCAGGGAGCGAGAAAGATGTTTGTAGGTACATGGGGAGGTCGTTCTTAGACTTGGCGGCAAGGTAGGAGAAGGAGCATCCTCCACTGTTGCTTCGGCGAATGCGGGGAGTGTGAGCGTGCAAGGTTGAGCGTAGGTGTCTGGAGAGTTGGTGGAAGTTCAGGCCATGGTGGATGTAAGCTGGTACTTGGTTGTGGAGGGCCTTGTAGGTGTATGTTAACATCTTGAATTGGCATCTTCTCTGAATGGCGAGCCAGTGGAGGTTCCTGAGGTGAAGGGTTATGTGGGTCCATTTGGTGAGGTTGAGGATGAATCTGGAGGCTGATTCCTATATTGACTGGAGTCTCTTCAGGAGTTGGGTGGGGAGTCCTGCCCTAGAGCATGTTGCCATAGTCCAACTGGCTGGTGACTAGGGCTTGAGTCATCTGTAGATCTTTCGGAGCAGGTGGAGCGAATTTGTTGATCTGGTGTTTCATGGTGAGTTTGCTGTCCAGGATGATGCCGAGGTTGTGGGCGTGGTCTGGCGATGTCAGTGTGGTTCCGAGTATGGGGGAGCACCAGGTGTTGTTCCATGGGGAGGTGTTGTTCTCAAAAATCTGCACTTCTGTTATGTCTGTGTTGAGCTTCAGGCAGTTTGTCTTCATGCAGTCGGTTATGCAGTTGTGGAAGTTGGTCCTGGTGGTTGAGGGGTCTTCTCAGAGCAAGAGAATGAGCTGGGTGTTGTCTGTGTAGTAAAATGGTAAAGAAAGTCCAGCACAACCTCCTCTTTATTATCTATACCTATTTTCTTAATGATATGTACACTGCCTCTTACACTATTTTTGCGTGCATTACTCATCTGATGCCTGCCTAGCACGTGAATATGGTATTTAATGGCCAAGTTTAGGTAACCTGAACATGAGTAAGCACAGCTATTGCTAAGATATACTTCTTTTTTTAAATCAAGATTCCTCCTAATAATTATGCACAAAACTAAAACATTTTTTCTGAATCAATATCAAGGCCAAGCAATTTTCAAGCTTTTACTTCATTACAATTTTCCTTCCCAAAATCACATTGCTTTGTTACAATATCACAAACAAATCCAAACTGATATATGCAAATCAAAATAGTAATAATGAATTCAATTCTTGTTCTTCGCCCAATGCACTTCGGGACTGCCTCGTCCCTTCGTCAGGGGCAGTATCTGTGGGAGAACATGTATATATGTTTCATTAGCATGCTACGCATTCCTGTGTTCAGTTCACACAGCACAATTTCTCGTTAGTCAGTCTGTAAATACCTGCTGTCCAACTCAAGTGTGTGTTATGCCATGTCTATGTATGCTATCAAACTTACTTCCAAGCCATTAAAAAAATCACCATGAGAGTCACCAAATCTGAGTGCCCACCACCTCACAACCGTAAGGTTCGCTTACGTGCATCAGCGTGGAGCAATCTTTAAATGAATCAGCCTGCAAGACCAAATAAAAATGTATATAACACAATTTCCTCTGCAGTAAAAGATGCTTCTACCTGCAACACGACAACGGTCCGTATCCTACCTTATACTGATAATAGTGTAGCTTTCAGGGAATACAAGAACGCCACACCGTCGCTTAACAGGATAATGCCGTCCGACCTCAGTTTAACTCACGTTTAATCTGTAACAAGATAAATATCCTTAATGCGGCAAAACCGCTAATGCCTCCTATTCATATGATTTCAATCATGAAACCTTCCTTACCGGTAGATAAAGTCTGTCGCTAACCAAATGCAGCCATCAATCCGTCAGCAACCTTCCTCACTTCGATTAACCGAATGCCAGCGTTCAACCATTATCGCGAGATTACGCAATAAATATACACCGCTCAACAGTCGCCATATTGGAACGTCTTAGCGTTCTTATGCTTTAGTCGAAGACAATACTGTACATCCCAGAAACTGTTAGTTGTTGAATGTCGCTGTGCGTACAGAAAGCCAATTTCACTTCTCTTATGTCAAACAACATAGCATTGAAATATGAACCCTCCTTAGTGTTGTTACACTTGATTATGATGATGCATGTAAAATATAGGCGTTGAGGCAACCCACAATCGCCGTCATCTTGAACTGTCTCAACCGATCACATTATTGTGTATTCGTGAAACTAAGGGCATGTTACAATATTACAAATATATTTCAAATGCAACAAACTTATAGTGTCAAAATCAATCCCATAATTATACATTCATGATGTGATAGTTACAATCATCACATAACTAAAAACATATAATATATATAACATATATATATATAATCGTCTGTGTAGGACATGGTGTTGAGGCTGCGGGTTCTAACGATGTCGGCCAGGGGCGTCATGTACATGTTGAACATGGGTGGGTCTGAAGGATGAGCCTTGAGGGACGCTGCAGATGATGCTTTTGGGTTCTGAGGTGAAGGGTGGTAGGCAGCTCTGTAGGGTTTACCCTGTGAGGAAGGATGCAAAACATTTGAGGGCGACTTCCTGCTTGCTTTGCTTGCCCTAAGTTGGCAGGGTATGCCCAGATGTGGATCCTTTGCTCACTTTGCCACTAGATTCAAGCTAGCCTGGCTGATGAGGGGTGTTACCCCGAAACTAGTTCAAGGATGCTTGTTTCCTGTCCAGGGAAGACCTGGCTTGGCAGTTCGGGCTGGACTGTTTCCATGAGGCACAGGATCAAAATTGATTTGCATATAGCTGTGTCTGAACTGGGGTGGCGAATTGAGCTAAAGAACGATGACGGATTCAACCCAGTTTTGTGACTGAGGGTAAGTGTCTGAAAAGTTTCAGCACTCCGTCCATCATCTACTTGTGTTTACTTTGTTCGCCCTAAGTTGGCAGGGTATGCCCAGACGTGGGTCCCTTGCTCACTTTGCCACTGAATTCAAGCTAGCCTGGCTGATGAAGGGTGTTACCCCGAAACTGGTCCCAGGATGATTGTTTCCGGTCCCGGGAAGACCTTGCTTGGCAGTTTGGGCTGGACTGTTCCCATGAGGCACAGGGTCAAGACTGATTTGCATATAGCTGGGTCTGAACTGGGGTGGCGAAGTGAGCTAAAGAATGATTATGGATTCAACCCAGAACTGTGACTGGGAGTGAGTGTCTGAAACATTTCAGTGTTCCATCCATCATCTCCTTGTGTTGGCTTTGTTCGCTCTAAGTTGGCAGGGTATGCCCAGATGTTGGTCCCTTGATCACTTTGCCACTGGGTTCAAGCTATCCTGGCTGATGTGGGGTGTTACCCCGAAACCAGTCCCAGGATGCTTTTTTCCAGTCCAGGGAAGACCTGGCTTGGCAGTTCGGGCTGTACTGTTCCCATGAGGCACAGGGTCAAGACTGATTTGCATATAGATGGGTCTGAACTGGGGTGGGGAAGTGAGCTAAAGAACGATGATGGATTCATCCTAGATATGGGGTGAGTGTCTGAAAAGTTTCAGCGCTCCGTCCTTCATCGCCTTATGTTTGCATCTTCCTGGGTCCCCATGTGGCTGAGTCTTTTGGTGAGGGTGTGGTGTGATACAGTGACAAACGCTGCAGGGAGGTCGAGGAGGATCAGGACTGCTGTCCACCCGCTGTCGAGGAGGGACCTTGTGTCGCCCGTCGCAGCGATCAGGCCGGTCTTAGTCCTGTAGTTGGCTTGGAAGTCAGATTGGGAGGTGTGCAGCAGATTGTTGCTCACCAGGTGATCAGTGAGTTGGTGGTTGATGGCCTTCTCGAGGACTTTGGTGGGGAACGGGAGCAGAGAGATGGGGTGGCAGTTCTTGTGCTCGCCAAGGTCGGAGGAGGGATTCTTGAGGGGGGGGTCTGATGGGGAAAGGATGCGGGCAGGGGGAGTGGCCGTCTACGGTGGTTAGTGATGAGAGATGTATGAGTCTAGTCTTGACCATTTTTTTCTTTATGAGGTAAGTGTTATCTGTCCCGCTGGTAAATTGGACCCATTCCCACCATATGTGGGACGATAGTTTGGAAAAGTCTTTCCATTCCGACAGGATGGATTTAAGACTGATTGAAACTAGTATGTCCCATAAAATATGTTCCTTATTGTCTAGCTGATGAGATGTTTCTTGGTGGAAGGCACCCAATGCTATAGAGGCGAGATCAGGGGTCCAGCTTGTATGTAGGATCTGTGAAATGGTAACTCCAAGCTCAGACCAGAATTTATTAGAGAAGGTGTATTTGAGGAACATGTGTTGTAGGTCTCCTGTCTCTTTTCTGCAACTCCAGCAGTTGTCTGAGTTTGTAGAGTTTAGAGGGGGTCCAGTGTGCCATGTATGCAGCCCAAAGTCTACATTGTGCTGGGGGGTGTAATCATATTAGTCTTCCGTTAGACCAAGTAGATTGCCAGTTTAAAGTCTTGTCATATTTGGTGTTTGTTTTGCCCAGAATAGATTCTCATTTACTATGAATGTGCTTGAGAGTGGTCAGGGGTCTATGTTTAGCAAGGATGGCTTTGATCCTTAGAAAGTGATAAAAGTCTATCTCCACTAGCTCCAATTTGGATTTGAGATGAGAGAATGGTATATTGGCTGAGCAGGTCTCCTACTAATAGGATGCATTTTGTGCCCGTTTCTCCAGGAATATTGTCTTACCTTCTGTTAGACCTGTCAGCCCTTTGGCAGTCCCCTCCTATATTATGATTTTTTTCCTTTCCCTTCTCATTTTTTTTTTTTGTCCACCAACTTTTTGGGTGCTGATGTAGAGGTTCTGGGCGCCTCATCCCCACTACCTGAGGGAGAGGCGCAAGGTGCTCCACTGAGGAAACTAGATAAGGGAGGTTGGATTCACAAAATGGTGGTTCCAACTGTCACCTCAGCACCTGGACCATGACTGCCATGAGAGGTTCCGGAACCTTCTGGGCCCCTCTGGCAAGTCAGGCCCAAGGTGATAAATAGAGGTGACAGGTGGGCGGCCATTTTAGAATAGAGCTGGGCGGCCAGTAAGTCAGGAGTAAGGCACCTGTGTGGGGAGGTGGCTGTGCTGGATAGGGAAGTGACAGGTCCTAGGGTCTGCGCGTCTTCCAATTCGGCTGATACCACCCCCAACCTTCTGACCGGTCCCTGAACACAGCCAAAGACGGTGGGGGTTAACGTTTTCCTGGGAGCCTCAAAGTGGTCAGACTCCCGGCAGATTGGGACCCAGGAGAGAGACGCCAAAAGGAACTATCTGTCCCTCATAGCTAACGTGGGAACCCTAGACAAGCTGGCCCTAGCGATTGCCCACTGTCCCTGGCTACTGAAAAGGGGACTGAGCTCTATATACAACGATTGGCTGACTGACCTATCAGCTGTGAGGTGGGTCCGGCGTCCTTAACTTCAACACTGCCAACATCCCCTACCCGGAGTACTCAACGCCGCGCCCCCAGGGCTGATAGACTGGCCGTGGCTATTGGGGAGTGACGTGCGGTCTTCAGGAAGACTGGGGGGGGGGGGGAAGAGACCAAGTCCCTCAAGGATCGCTGGCCGGCTTCGCGTGAGGCCGCTGAAGAGAATCCCCCAGTGTGGAAGTGCAGGGCGATTCCGGCCTTGAGGCCGTCACCTCGTATCACGTGAGCGGGGCCGCAGCAGTAGCGCCGCCCCCGCCGTTGTCATCTGAGGGCGGATTCCAGTGATGCGGAGGCCGCGCCCCCGCAGGCCGCACTGTTCTGGCAGCTGCGGGAGCCCGGAGCCGTGAATGCGGAAGTGGCTTGGGGCCAGAAAACCCTCCCCCGATCTGAGGAGAGTCGCGGAGCCAGCAGGGGTGAGAGCGAGGGAGTGAAGCCCCCGCCAGAGAGGCTCCCATCAGGAGAGAAGCCCCCCTCGAAAGGTAGCCCTTGCGGAAGGCGGGTGGGCAGTGGGGCTTTGCTTACACCTTCCCTCTGTGGAGACTTCACACCGGCCTAGCGAGCTCCGCCTACCCGAAGGAGGTGGGCACTCGTCGCCGTCGTGAGGAGAGGAGGATTTTCAAGACGCTGTAAGCGGGGCCCAAAGTAAGGGGGGAAGGAGAGGACAGCAAGGCCCCCGAGAGTCCGCATGAACAACTGAACATGACCAGGTAACCCGAGTGTTGGGCGGTGGAGAGACGAGGGCCCAGGTTAAAAGTAATGATTGCTGGTCCTAACTCCACGTGTGACGGCAGAAGAGAAAGTAGTGCTTTTGTGCATAGTGGGTAAAATCGCAGCCTGAGTTTTTGGTTAACAGTGAGGGGTTGGGGGTACTGCCCATTCAGAAGGGAATTCACTGGGTGACAGAGAACCTACCCCGAGACTGTATAGTTGTCACTAGGCAACTGCCAGCCGCCTGGTCATTGACTCGCTAGTTTCTGAGGAAAATCAGCTAATTGTTGGAGACAAGATAGGAGTGGGAGCGGGTTGCCAATAGTGAATCCAACTGGCAGGCTAACACTGTGCAAGCTAAATGACCTTTTGAAATGTTGTGAAAGGTAGTTGTTGTGTAAAATTACATATGGGAAAGTATTGACGGTTTAAATGTGATGAAATGTTCCTATCCTGTGAAATGATCCTGAATAACCCTGTTTGAGAAAATAAGATAAAGATTTCAGGTGATTTTTAAAATTTAATCGGTGTAGTGTCATTCTTAGGGGGTGCCGCGTTAGATTGTGAGCTGAGTGTGATGCAAGCACGAGACACCCTGATGGGATGGAAGCCTGTTGGCCTGAGCCAAGCTACCACTAGGATGTAGGTCCAACAAGTTGGTGCTCAGCGGTGGGATACTGAATCTGTGCTTGCATCCACTCAGTAGCAGTTTGGCGCGCGCCACAACCTACACCTGATTGTTTTTACTGGAGTTTTCTCCAGATTGCCTCCCTAATTGGAGTTTTTTTTTTTTTAATTATTCTGTCTGGTGGTGTATTTCCTCTTAAAGGAAAGGTTTCCTTTTGAAAGCTCCTGTTCTGCGGGATTGGGTCCCACCTGGTAGGATGGAGTTTGAGTTGGGTAGGCTGGAAGAATATACGGTAACTCAACTAAAAGAATTCTGCCAGGAGAGGGAGGTGTTTTTCAAGCAAGGGGCAAAGAAAATAGAACTCCAAACTAGCTTGAGAGCCTGGGTCATGGCCCACCCTAGCGGGAAACGGGAGGAGGGACCAGAACTGGACACCACAGAGGAACCAGAGTTACTTTTCCCCCCTGAGAGTGGACACATGGATGCAGGACCTAGTGCCCCTTCAAGAGCAGGTAGTAGTGCCTCGGGGGGAAGCCTGTCATCAGCTGACTTAGTTGACAGGAGGGAGGAGAGGCAGTTTAAAATGGAACTGGCCCGTTTGGAGAAAGAGAGGGAGGAGAGGAGGTTCCTCCATGAGCTCCATTTAAAGGAATTGGAACTCAAAGCCCTACAGTTGGGAACCCCCAGCAGTCCCATTGGTGGCAGCGTACCTAGAGAAATCCCCAGGGAATCCAGGCCCTACCTGCCAAAAGATGTAGTCGCCAGCTATGGTGTCGGGGATGACATCGTTAAATGGCTGGCTGCCTATGAGGTCTCCTTAAGAGCCCATGGGGTCCCCGAAGCTCAGTGGGGGGGGTGGTCTATATAGGTATATGCCTCCGGTGGGGAGGGATGCCTTGTTAGCTTTGGAACAGCAAGATCAGACCAATTACCCCATCATGAAGGTCGCCCTAGTTAGGAAATTTGGGTTGACCCCTGAAAAATTCAGGCAGAGGTTTCGGGGCAGTCAAAAGTTGGCCACCCAGAATTGGGTAGACTTCTTGGACTATGCCAAGAAGGCCTTAGAGGGCTGGGTGCAGGGCAGTGAGGTAAAGGACTATGAGGGATTGTATAATCTGATTTTAAAGGAGCACCTCCTCGAGAAAAGTTTTCCGGAGCTGCGTCAACACCTGGTGCACAGCAAGCTAACTAATCCTAGGAGGCTTGCAGAGGAGGCGGATATCTGCGCGAGTACCCGGGTATCCTCAAAAGGGACTGGAGAGAATTTCCAAGGGGCTGGACAGGGCGCCCCCCAGAAGAAAGAAGGGGGAGACAAAAAGAAGGAGTTCTCCAAAGGCCCCCAAAAGAGTTCACAAGGGAAGGGAGTATGGTTCCCTCCTAAGGTTGGCCCCCACAAACCCCCTTATCCTGACCATGGTCAGCAGCCTAGGGTTGTCAGCACTACTCCGGTCAGAACAGACTGGCTGTTGCTTTTTAGTCTTAACTATTGCTGGTGAAATCGTGTCATTTTACAATTTAAATGTTTGTGTTTTTAACCTTATGCTCACTGCCCTGACTGTTTTTGCACTATTCCGCGCTACATTTGCACTTTGTACGTTTTAGTCACCGTCAGTGTCAGTGTGGGTAATTCAATTTATTTTATATTACACTTGCTGCTAAAATCATTGTAGCCTACCTGCCTCAATTTCCTGCCTCTAGTGATCACAAGCCCGACCCCGTTCCGTCACGGCGTGTGCCGATTGTACGGAGGGTCAGGAGGGGCTCGACCACACTTCCTGCTTCCGGCGGAAGTCTAGGGACGCGCTCTAGTTGTTCTGGCCCATTGCCTACTTAACCTGGACGAGGGCGCGGACGCGTGCAGCACTACTCCGGTCAGAACAGACTGGCTGTTGCTTTTTAGTCTTAACTATTGCTGGTGAAATCGTGTCATTTTACAATTTAAATGTTTGTGTTTTTAACCTTATGCTCACTGCCCTGACTGTTTTTGCACTATTCCGCGCTACATTTGCACTTTGTACGTTTTAGTCACCGTCAGTGTCAGTGTGGGTAATTCAATTTATTTTATATTACACTTGCTGCTAAAATCATTGTAGCCTACCTGCCTCAATTTCCTGCCTCTAGTGATCACGAGCCCGACCCCGTTCCGTCACGGCGTGTGCCGATTGTACGGAGGGTCAGGAGGGGCTCGACCACACTTCCTGCTTCCGGCGGAAGTCTAGGGACGCGCTCTAGTTGCTCTGGCCCATTGCCTACTTAACCTGAACGAGGGCGCAGACGCGCGCAGCGGCGCGCCGGCGGCGCGCCGGCGGCTCGCCAAAGGCACGCCAAAGGCAAGCCCGTCTGCGCCCGTCCGCGACCGGTCGCGTCCAGCGGCCATACCCCTTGCTCTACTCAGGTTTCGTCCTTTGATTTTGTGTAATTTTGCTCTTAGACTTTTCCTCCTGTTACTATTCTGGCCTATTTCTAAAATGGTTTTAATACAATATTCTAGTTCCCAACTAAAAAGCCTTAACATCCCACCCATTATATATCTGGGCCCTCATGAAACTGCCATGTCTCTGTACCCTGAGATCAGGCGTTCTCATGGTCAGACTAGTCCCACCCCATCCATTAGACCAAAATTACCCAATCAAAATAATGCTTCTTCTACTTCATTGACTGCCATCTATTTTAACGCTCGTTCCATTTCCAAACATGCACTGGATGTATGGGATCTTTTGACTCACGTTGACCCAGATATCTGTTTTATTACTGAAACCTGGCTACACGAGCATTCGGGACCCGCTTTACATGTGGCCCTTCCCCCTGATTATAAAATTCTTCGAGTCGATAGTAAGGAGAAAAGAGGGGGTGGCCTACTCATTATATACAAAGGAGCTTTCACTATAAGCATCCTGGATTCTGTATCCTGTAGCACCATTGAGATCTGCTCTTTTAAAATTGTTGGTCTTTCTAATGGCTCCTGGAGAGGAGCCCTGGTCTACCGCCCCCCTGGCTTAAAGGGCAATTTTTCTGACCAGCTAGTAGAAATTATTGCCCCTCATATTCTGGCCTCTGATAAATTCCTGCTTATCGGGGATTTTAATTATCATGCGGAGTTATCGGCCAATCCAGACACAGATAAACTACTCTCAGATTTGAGTACTCTGGGACTAGGTCAGAGGGTAAATGGGTCCACTCACAGTGCGGGTCATACGCTTGATCTTTTGTTCACTAATGTATTGGACCTGAGGGTGGAAATTCCTGTACCACTAATATGGACGGATCACCACCTTTTAAAGTTTGACATTCCTTCCGTACCAAAAAAGATATTCCATCTGGGTAACGAGTCTACTCTTCGTAGACCATGGCATAAAGTCACAGCCCCATTATTTAAAGACAACTTTAGTTCTTATCCCCTGAATTATGATTCGAGTGTTGACTACGACGTACTGCAATTAAACAATGCAATTGGAACCACTATAGACTTAATTGCCCCGCTTCAGAATATTAGGCCCAAGACTAGAAACTCTCCTTGGTTCACTGATTCACTTAAGGCCACTAAACGTCTGTGCCGTATTGCAGAAAAATTGTGGAGGGAAACCAGGAATCTCGCTAATCGCGACAACTATACAAAGATGCATAATGGTTATATGCTCGATATCAAACTAGCCAAGAAATCATATCTGGTTGATAGAATAAATAGGGCAGAGAATTCCTCTAAGGAGCTATACCATATCCTCAAAGAATTTACAACAACTACTAACGCATCTGCAGCACCCGTCTCCCAAATATGGACAGACTCCCTCTCTGATTTTTTCGAGGCCAAAATCATGAAAATCCATAGCACTTTTCCGTCGGCCCCTGCACACATAGACAAAAACCTGGTAGTACTCTCACAGCCTCCTCTGATCTCAGATGATTATCTACGGAATTTTAAGGAATGTGACCTTAAGTCAGTCACCGAGGCTATCGCAAAAATCGAATCTGGCTCCCCGGATGACCCTTTCCCTCCTAAAATATTCCCTTCGCTGGCCCCCACAGCCCTAACTAGACTAGTTGAAATCTTCAATAAGTCCTTGGCAAAAGCCGATTTTCCAATGTGTTGGAAAAAAGCCAGAATCAAGCCTATTTTAAAAAAAACTTCAGCGGATCCAGATATATTCTCGAATTATCAGCCAATCTCCCTGCTGCCATATTTTGGAAAAATATTGGAATCTCTAGTAAATAGGCAGCTTGTAAGTCATCTTGAGAGCCATGAACTTCTAGATCCCTCCCAATCCGGGTTCCGTGCGGCACACAGCACAGAGACAGCACTGATTGAGATCACGGATAATATTAGATTAGCCCTGGATAAGCAGCAGTCAGCCATTCTTGTTCTGCTTGATTTGTCGGCGGCCTTCGACACCATCTCCCATCATATACTTGAACGTCGACTTTGGGAGATGGGGGTCAGGGGGTCAGCCCTAAACTGGTTCAGCTGCTATCTGAGAGATCGCAAAACCGTGGTTCAGATGGGCAATATCACGTCCAGTGAACGAACAGTAAAGATGGGTGTTCCTCAGGGCTCTATATTGAGCCCCACCCTTTTTAACCTCTATATGACTCCACTGGCCGCGGTGATCAGACAATATGGCTTTGATGTCATATCTTACGCTGACGATACTCAGATTTTAATCACCTTGGGCCCTGACCCAGAGGAAACCAGACAGCGTTTCAAAAACTGTCTGATCCAAGTGGATGAATGGATGTCATCAAATCATCTCCAGTTGAATGGAACCAAAACTGAGATCATGCTGTTCGGCAAAGCTGTTGACCATTGGTCGCATGACTGGTGTCGTCCAAGCTTGGGCCTTGCCCCGCATATAAGAACGTGGTCCGAAACCTGGGCTTTCACATTGACAATAATTTGTCTATGAGCAGCCACGTAAAGCATGTGATCAGCACTTGTTATGGTTTTATGCGGAGCCTGCGTAAAGTGCTTAAGTGGCTTCCTTTAGAGGCCCGTAGACCCTTAATACAAGGCCTTATCATGAACAGAGTAGACTATGACAATTCACTTCTGCATGCCATCAATTTAGATCTGTTAGCTAAACTCCAAGTTCTCAAAATACGGCCGCCAGGCTCGTCTTGGATTGCCCATATAGGACCTCGGCCCGTCTCTGCTTAAACTCCCTTCACTGGCTCCCAATAAGGAAACGAACCCTGTTTAAAATACAATGCTTGACCCATAAGCAAATGTATGGTAACGGCCCCAAGTATTGGCTGCCAAATCTCCGCTGGTACCATCCCTATCGAGCCTTGCGATCCAGTGATGCTGCTCTGCTCATCCCCCGCAGGATTCGCACTGCTAGGCAGGGAGGCCGTGCCTTCTCCTACCTGGCCCCCTCTTCATGGAATAAAATGCCTTATCATCTCCGTAACTTGCCTGATCACGGTGACTTCCGTAAAAAGTTAAAGACCTGGCTTTTCGGCAATTAATCTGTGGTCCTCTTTTCTTTTCGGAGTTTTTCTGCAAGCGCCATGAGACTCTCTGAGTGATATGTGCGCGATATAAATATCTCTGACTTGATTTCACGTATGAGTGTGGCGAGATTGGGCACTATAAGGGGGATGTCAAGTGTCCCAAGAGACCACACCCTCCCATAGGAGGAAAGACCCCTAGGGTGGCGAGTGTAGTGCTTGGGGAGGAGTTGCCCCTAGATAAGGGAGGTGAGTGGGTAGGGCTAACCTTAGTATCCTTAGGGGATTGTGAGATGGTTCCTAAGACCCAGGTGCCCTCGAATACTACTAAGTGCAGGCAATGGATCACCATAAATGCCCAGAGGGTGGAGGCTCTGAGGGATACAGGAGCCAGCATGACTATGGTAAGGAGTCAGCTGGTGTCCCCAGAGCAGGTGGTTCCCAATGTAGTCCACCCGGTTGTGATGGCTGACAACCGAGAGGGTCACTATCCGGTGGCCCAGATTCCCTTTGAGTGGGGAGGGGTTGCGGGTCCTCTACGAGTTGCGATAAGCCCTGCCATGCCGGTCGACTGCCTGTTGGGAAATGACCTTGAACATTCGGCGTGGAAGGAGGTCGAGTTCAGGGCCCACATGGAAATGTTGGGGACCCCTGAGTGGACGTGTGCCAACACCCGGTCCGTGACTGCCCGAAGAGGGAGTTCACAGAGGTTGGAGCCTGGGACAAAGGCCCAACCAGCTGCCGGAAAGGGTAAACGGGGACGGGGGAAGCCTGCCCCGGCATCGGAACCTCCGGAGGCGGATGGGGCGACTGGTGTGGTCCCGGAGTCTACGGAGGGGGATGTAACTTCCCTGGAGGGCTTACCTACCCCTGCAGACTGGCAGGTGGAGGGAGGACCTACTAGGGAAGTGTTTTGTCGGGCCCAGAAGGAGTGCCCTACCCTTGAGGGTTTACGGCGGCTGGCCGAAGCCCAGGCAGCGGGTAACGATTCGGGGAACTTCCACATATACTGGGAAGATGGTCTCCTTTATAGCGAACCCAAGGCTCCGGGGCATGGATCATCCCGGGCCTTGGTAGTTCCCCAGCGTTACCGAGCCTTCCTTTTGGGATTGGCTCACGAAATACCCTTGGCAGGACACTTGGGACAAGACAAGACCTTTGCTCGACTCGTCCCTCATTTCTACTGGCCTCAGATGAGGATTACGTCCGATACTTTTTGTAGGACGTGTGTAACCTGCCAAGCTAGTGGGAAAACAGGGGTGAAGCTGAAGGCTCCCCTGGAACCACTGCCTGTTGTTGGCACCCCCTTTGAAAGGGTGGGCATCGACATTGTGGGGCCATTGGATCCACCAACGTCTGCCGGTCACAGGTTTATCCTGGTTCTGGTGGATCATGCCACTCGGTACCCAGAGGCTATTCCTCTGAGGACCATTACTGCACCTGCAGTGGCACGGGCTCTTATGAGAATTTTTACCCGGATGGGATTCCCCAAGGAAGTTGTGTCGGACAGAGGTACCAACTTCATGTTGGCATATATGCGGGCTATGTGGAAAGAGTGTGGAGTCACTTACCGGTTCTCCACCCCTTATCACCCCCAGACCAATGGTCTGGTGGAAAGGTTTAACAAAACCTTAAAGGGCATGATCAGGAGTCTGCCCGAGAGCCTGCGGAGGAAATGGGACGTCCTCCTACCCTGTTTGCTGTTTTCTTACAGGGAGGTACCACAGAAGGGAGTGGGCTTCAGCCCCTTCGAGCTGTTGTACGGACACCCTGTGCGCGGACCCCTCAGCCTGGTGAAGGATGGATGGGAAAAGACTCCCAGAAAACTTCCCCCAGATGTGGTGAGCTACATGCTGGCCTTTAGTAGCCAAATTGCTAGGTTGTGGAAGCAAGGTTCTGAAAACCTAGAAGCCAGCCAGACGGTCATGAAGGAATGGTATGACCGAAACGCTCACCCGGTGGAGCTGGAGCCTGGCCAGAAGGTGTGGGTGATGGAACCTGGAGAGCTTAGCGCCCTCCAGGATCGCTGGTCAGGCCCCTTTGAGGTGGTTGAGAAGAAGGGCAAAGTCACCTACGTGGTAGATCTTAAGACCCCCAGGCAGCCCCATCGGGTGCTCCATGTCAACCGCCTCCTGCCTCACCAAGAGAGACCCGAGGTCACTTTAATGATGGTAACTGATGGGTCAGAGGAAGAGGAAAGTGAACCTCTTCCTGATCTTTTTGCGTCCCAAGAGAAGGATGGGTCGGTGGAAGGAGTGATCCTTTCACCATCCCTCACTCCCGAACAGCGGAGAGACTGCCGCCAAGTTTTGGAGCAGTTTGCTTCCTTGTTCTCGCTTATCCCGGGAAGGACTCATTTGTGTACCCATGATGTGGACACAGGTGACAGCCCACCTGTGAAGTCCAAGCCCTACCGACTGTCGGATAAGGTGAAGGCTAGCATCCATGGAGAAGTTACCAAGATGCTAGAGCTAGGAGTGATTGAGCCTTCAAGTAGTCCCTGGTCCAGTCCGGTGGTACTGGTACCCAAAGCTGCCCCGCCGGGCACTACCCCAGAACTCCGGTTCTGTGTGGATTACAGGGGACTGAATTCTGTGACAAAGACAGATGATCATCCCATCCCGAGGGCGGATGAGCTCATTGACCGGTTGGGAGCTGCCCAACATCTCAGTACCTTTGACCTTACATCTGGGTACTGGCAGATTTCCCTGACAGATGGAGCCAAGGAAAGTTCAGCCTTCTCCACACCTGAGGGTCACTACCAGTTCTGTGTGATGCCCTTCGGGCTCAAGAACGCCCCTGCCACGTTCCAGCGGTTGGTGAACCAGGTCCTCTCTGGGATGGAGGCCTTTTCGGTTGCGTACCTGGATGACATCGCTGTCTTCAGCCGCAGCTGGGAGGACCATTTGTGTCACCTTCAGGCTGTCCTTCAGGCTTTGCAGCAGGCGGGTCTGACGATCAAGGCCAGTAAGTGCCAGATCGGGCAGGGGTCGGTAGTGTACCTCGGTCACTTGGTGGGTCGGGGCAAGGTGCAACCCCTCCAGGCCAAGATCGAAACCATCATGGCCTGGGAACCCCCCAAGACTCAGACGGAGGTCCGAGCCTTTCTGGGCCTCACTGGCTACTACCGACGCTTCGTCAAGGGATACGGTACTATCGTGGCCCCCTTGCCTGAGCTCACTTCTAAAAAGCACCCTCGACGGGTAATCTGAACCAAGGAGTGTCAACAAGCCTTTGACACTTTGAAAAAGGCAATGTGTGCGGCACCTGTTCTCAGGGCCCCTGACTTCTCCAAGGAGTTCATCGTCCAAACGGATGCATCGGAGCATGGCATAGGGGCAGTGCTGTCGCAACTTAATGACGAGGGTCTAGACCAACCGGTGGTTTTCCTGTCTAGGAGACTACTTCCCCGGGAACAAAGGTGGAGTGCAATTGAGAGGGAGGCTTTTGCGGTGGTGTGGGCTCTGAAGAAGCTGCGGCCATACCTGTTTGGCTCGCACTTCCTGGTTCAGACCGACCACCGGCCCCTCAGGTGGCTGATGCAAATGAGGGGCGAGAATCCCAAGCTATTGAGGTGGTCCATCTCCCTACAGGGAATGGACTTCAGGGTGGAACATCGGCCAGGAGTGGACAACGCCAATGCTGACGGTCTATCCAGGTACTTCCGCCTTAGTGAAGAGGACTCCCAAGGGGTTGGGTAGCTCTCCCCACTTTCAGCTGGGGGGGACACGTGTTAGACCTGTCAGCCCTTTGGCAGTCCCCTCCTATATTATTATTTTTTTCCTTTCCCTTCTCATTTTTTTTTTTTGGCCACCAACTTTTTGGGTGCTGATGTAGAGGTTCTGGGCGCCTCATCCTCACTACCTGAGGGAGAGGCGCAAGGTGCTCCACTGAGGAAACTAGATAAGGGAGGTTGGATTCACAAAATGGTGGTTCCAACTGTCACCTCAGCACCTGGACCATGACTGCCATGAGAGGTTCCGGAACCTTCTGGGCCCCTCTGGCAAGTCAGGCCCAAGGTGATAAATAGAGGTGACAGGTGGGCGGCCATTTTAGAATAGAGCTGGGCGGCCAGTAAGTCAGGAGTAAGGCACCTGTGTGGGGAGGTGGCTGCGCTGGATAGGGAAGTGACAGGTCCTAGGGTCTGCGCGTCTTCCAATTCGGCTGATACCACCCCCAACCTTCTGACCGGTCCCTGAACACAGCCAAAGACTGTGGGGGTTAACGTTTTCCTGGGAGCCTCAAAGTGGTCAGACTCCCGGCAGATTGGGACCCAGGAGAGAGACGCCAACAGGAACTATCTGTCCCTCATAGCTAACGTGGGAACCCTAGACAAGCTGGCCCTAGCGATTGCCCACTGTCCCTGGCTACTGAAAAGGGGACTGAGCTCTATATACAACGATTGGCTGACTGACCTATCAGCTGTGAGGTGGGTCCGGCGTCCTTAACTTCAACACTGCCAACATCCCCTACCCGGAGTACTCACCGCCGCGCCCCCAGGGCTGATAGACTGGCCGTGGCTATTGGGGAGTGACGTGCGGTCTTCAGGAAGACTGGGGGGGGGGAAGAGACCAAGTCCCTCAAGGATCGCTGGCCGGCTTCGCGTGAGGCCACTGAAGAGAATCCCCCAGTGTGGAAGTGCAGGGCGATTCCGGCCTTGAGGCCGTCACCTCGTATCACGTGAGCGGGGCCGCAGCAGTAGCTCCGCCCCCGCCGTTGTCATCTGAGGGCGGACTCCAGTGATGCGGAGGCCGCGCCCCCGTAGGCCGCACTGTTCTGGCGGCTGCGGGAGCCCGGAGCCGTGAATGCGGAAGTGGCTTGGGGCCGGAAAACCCTCCCCCGATCTGAGGAGAGTCGCGGAGCCAGCAGGGGTGAGAGCGAGGTAGTGAAGCCCCCGCCAGAGAGGCTCCCATCAGGAGAGAAGCCCCCCTCGAAAGGTAGCCCTTGCGGAAGGCGGGTGGTCAGTGGGGCTTTGCTTACACCTTTCCTCTGTGGAGACTTCACACTGGCCTAGCGAGCTCCGCCTACCCGGGGGAGGTGGGCACTCATCGCCGTCGTGAGGAGAGGAGGATTTTCAAGACGCTGTAAGCGGGGCCCAAAGTAAGGGGGGGAAGGAGAGGACAGCAAGGCCCCCGAGAGTCCGCATGAACAACTGAACATGACCAGGTAACCCGAGTGTTGGGCGGTGGAGAGACGAGGGCCCAGGTTAAAAGTAATGATTGCTGGTCCTAACTCCACGTGTGACGGCAGAAGAGAAAGTAGTGCTTTTGTGCATAGTGGGTACAATCGCAGCCTGAGTTTTTGGTTAACAGTGAGGGGTTGGGGGTACTGCCCATTCAGAAGGGAATTCACTGGGTGACAGAGAACCTACCCCGAGACTGTATAGTTGTCACTAGGCAACTGCCAGCAGCCTGGTCATTGACTCGCTAGTTTCTGAGGAAAATCAGCTAATTGTTGGAGACAAGATAGGAGTGGGAGCGGGTTGCTAATATTGAATCCAACTGGCAGGCGAACACTGTGCAAGCTAAATGACCTTTTGAAATGTTGTGAAAGGTAGTTGTTGTGTAAAATTACATATGGGAAAGTATTGACTGTTTAAATGTGATGTAATGTTCCTATCCTGTGAAATGATCCTGAATAACCCTGTTTGAGAAAATAAGATAAAGATTTCAGGTGATTTTTAAAATTTAATCGGTGTAGTGTCATTCTTAGGGGGTGCCGCGTTAGATTGTGAGCTGAGTGTGATGCAAGCACGAGACGCCCTGATGGGATGGAAGCCTGTTGGCCTGAGCCAAGCTACCACTAGGATGTAGGTCCAACACCTTCTGATTTGAGGTTATTGTTACGCCTTAGGGCAGAGTATCTTATTTTATTATGAAGTTTGTTGTCAATTTTCCGCAGGGTCTGTGGTGTGCTGGAAAGAATGATTGAGGAGTGTACCATCACTATCCTCTTGATTGCAATAAATGAGATGCGAGAGAGCGGAACAGCGAGATTATTCTCAATGTTGAGCCAGATTGGGGGTGCGATGTTGGGCAAGAAGAACCAGGAGATGCCTTGTCTCGCTAGGTGTGCTGTTTGGAATCTGCCGCAGTCTGGGAGGTTTAGCCCCCCAAGTGTTTATGGAAGTCATAGTTTTTTGTAGAGTGATTCTTCGCTTTTTGGATTACCAACAAAAATTGTTAAGTAAAAAAGGTGTCTGAAAAGTGGAGCGGCAACATGCTAAAGAGGAAATCAATGACAGGAGAAATCATAATTTTTATCCCCACCAGGTGATGAATCTGGTTGACCATTTATCTAGTATATCCTTCATTTTAGCAAGAGTGTTTTTCATTATGGTCAAAAGATTCTCTAAGGTTTTAGTTGAACCAAATGCCTGAGTAATTTTTTTTGTCAGGAGCACTTTTGAGGTCGTGACCCCCAAAGACTGAGCTGCTGCAGTGGACAATTAAAGACAGGACCTCTGTCTTGTCCTTATTAAGACCAGGACCAAGACCAAGACCTGGCTTTTCGAGCAGTAGCAGCTCTCCCCACCCCCCAGCGCCTTGAGACCCTCACGGGTAAGTAGTGCGCTTTACAAATGATATGATTGATGATTGATTGATTAAGAGTGTAACCTGAGACTTGGGCATAATCTTTAATGGTTGACATGATGTAGGGTATCGCAGAGTCTGCTTGTGTTTGTGACGGTTTTTACATCTTTCTCTTCATCGTTCTTTCCCCTTTGGGTAATTTTCCCGATCTTGCTCTTGGTAAATGTCCAATAAGGGGAAAATACCTCCTGGGGTCAAAAAATGAGCTCTGGTGGGCTCCACCAGCTACCCACCGACTACAATTAAGGGTTTCTTATTTGTATATACGTACCCTGTCGACATTTTGGTTATTGATGTTTTGCCTACGATATTCTAGAAACACTACACCCTGCATTTGATATAATGGGGTTAGCCACTGTTTACAGGGGCCAGATAAAACAAAACTTGTATAGGTGTCCTAATGTTGTTTGAAAGTGAGAGCAGTAAGAGAAATATTGACACTGCTAAGCCTTATATTTTTTGTTTGACGTAGCTCTTAATAAAGGAGCAGGGGAATGGTATTTTACCACCAAGCCCTGGAGTGTACGTTTCTGGAATCATTCGAAATTTGAAAGGAATACATTGCTTATTAACCAACATCCTTTTGGCAACGTGGACACACACACGCGCACGCACGCACTCTCTCTCTCTCCCTCTCTCTCTCTCTCTCTCTCTCTCTCTCTCCAGACTCTCCCCTCTCAATCCTTTCCTGACGTCTGTTCCTGATATTCGTTTGTGGTAAACGTTACCTTTCATCCATGCACTCCACCTCTGATTCCTGTTCCTTTGAATAGGGTTTTCCCTCCCTCTCACAACATTACTATTTTCCCAGTAAATAGGTCCTCTGCCTCTCACACACTGGCTGACTCTTATGTATCTTTGTTCTTTGTCCCCCTCTCACAACTCACCAGTTCCTCTCGTGACCTGTACTTCATGAGTGTCCTCTACAATGACTCACCTCTTCCTCTTGATAAGGATCAGCCTTCTAGCCTCCTTCACCTGTTCTTCTGACTGTCACTGAACCCTTCACCTTAGTGGACTGTCTCAAATGTTCTCCCTGGCTTGGAGACAGGACCACCTTGAGATGCTGTTGCCTGGGCCGTAGGACTTGAGTCAGGTGATCACCGTAGCTACGGCCATCTCTTCATTGTGACCTCATCTGATGGTCAACCAATCTCTTTCATGCGGCCTTGAATCAGGTGTTCACTCATTGAGAGTAATCACAGGGCCTTTCTGATGTCTGTCAGAAGCCAGCTTGTTTACTCCCTCCCCCGCCACCTCAGGAATTCGGGGCTCTGCCTCCCTTCCATAAGGTGTGAATTGAGGTCAGATGAGCCCCTAAACACCAAACCTTTGACTCCTACTTTCAAGATCTATGTAGCTTTCGAAAGATGGGCTGGATTGGCAATACGAATGGAATTATATGTTTAGATGCCGAGAAACACTTAAGGGTAAAGGTTATTTACAAGAGCTTCGGTGCAGTAATAAGTGAAGTTATTGAAACGTGTTATGGCTTTGAAGGAACGTGATAGGTTCTTAAGGGCAGTACGGATGGTCGGTCCCTACATCTGAGGATAGATTCAGTGGTAACCTCCTAAATTACTTTGCTGTTTTGACCAGAGGCTAAGGTAGGGGTACAGCTTGAGGGTCTTTCAGGGGCTGAGGGACAGAATGGGATCCATTAACACCACCTTTCCCCCCCTGAGTTTTATATAGCGCGAACTTGACTCGAATCGGGTATCAGGGCGCTTTACATAGCACCAGTTGCGTTACACGAGGGCACATTCATTTTTGTTAGGCACGGGGAGATCAAGTGATTCGCCCAGAATCACAGGATGTTCAGCGTCATTGCCGAGACTTGAACCCTGTTCCCCAGATTCGAGGTCGACAGCCCTAGCCGTTAGGGCCTACTCCTCTCCCACTTCTGTACCAAGCAGGGCTTCCCTAATTGGACCTTTTGTGGACCCAAAACCACATCAGTGCAACCCACCATCACGCTGTAATCACCTTTTCCTTTTCAGACCTATATTTAGGGAAGTGTGAGTGCAGCCACTAAGGGCGTGGATCCTTCTGCCGCCCCACACTAAAAGTGGATGCTTGTCCCTCCATCTTTCACGGTAGGTACCAGCTAAGCTCAAGCAGCTCTGATTTGAGCCACTGGGTGGCGATCGAGCCCCTCCTATGGGTTATGTAAACGAGTAAAACGGTATTGAGGCCCTTTTTCCCAGAGAAGAGGGAGACATGAAAAACTGAAACAGCCGCATCTCATCAAAGGTGCATTTTGAGATCCACAGGAAAGCACTTCTTGTATTCTGATGTTTTGACGTATTATGTACTGTTGCAAGTGGATACAGATTTACTACATGGTTCGATGTATAGTAACACATCTAATCAGTACAAAAAGTAAAACCACAGGCCCAGACCTAAAAGGATCTAAGACATTCTTTTAAAAAAAATCTTTTTATTGGTACTTATATGATGATTGTACAAACATGGAGCAGACATCATATTGCATAGTTCCATTTTTTTACGTCTGCCTTCTATTCACTTTACATCTTCCGTTAATCATAAATGACAATCATCCTGTTACATCACAGTGTCTATTTTATAATCCTCGGAAAGTCTTCCAGGCCCCCCCCCCCCCCGCCCACAGATTTTCTCTCCTTTTTTGGGGCACATTCTGCTTTTATATATCGTACATTCTGCTTGCCAACACAAGTCTAAGTCCTTTTCCCACACCTCCAGTGTTTGGGCAGCGCCGCCCCCCAAACTTTGCCACAATGCGTTTTGCTACCACAGTTGCCAATGCCAGCTGTTGCGCCGTGGTAACTAGTAATTAGCAGCCGCTGCGCAGCGCAACAAAACAGGCCACACACAGTTGGGTCTCTCGGCGCGAACTCCCGCCTCGGGGGCACGCCCCCCTTTATTTCACTCGACGCGTACGCCACCGTCGCGGCGTACGCATCACGTAGTTTACATGTGCGCTCTAGCGTCCGACGCTAGAGCGCTAACTGCAACATCCCTCTCCAACTTGGATGACGAAACTCCGACTCGAACTCCCCACTCAGTCACTTACTTGGCAGGCAAAGTCTCTGAGGCGGCTACTTGGTGGAGGATTCCCTCTCAGCCCATACCTGGTCGTCGCTCGGGTGTTGGCGTCTGGCGGGCAGTCGCGTTCCGCCCGGTCAGCTTCGGAGCTGGGCCCGCCCGGGTCTGTTGTCGACTCGGGTTGGGTCAGAGGTGATGAAAGTTCTCTTTCGGGAATCCTGGTGTCCTCCTCCTCTTCCTCCGCGGCCTCTGGCCGGTGTTCTGTGGCCGAGGGTATTCGCTTGAACCACGAGATGTTACGTGTGGCTGACTCAGTCCCTCTTCGGGCCGTGATCATTGTCCCGTGGCGGCGTTCCACTGTCCAGCTCCCGGGCTCGTACAGTGGCTTGAATTTCCCCCCGGGTCTCCGGGTCTTTATGAGGACATTGTCTCCCGGCCCTAGGGCGCGCTCCCGGCTTCCCCTGACCCGGCTTACTTGCTGGTTCCGCCGCTCTCGTAGTTGCAGAGCCTGCTCTGCTGCAAACGGTGGGGGGGCCCACCCGGGGACTGTGGGTAGGCCATCACGGCGTGTCCCTTTTAGCATGAGGGCCCAGGGGGCTTGTCTGGTGGAGCAGTGTGGTGTGCTGCGATACTCCCCAAGGAACCGTTGGATTTCTCGTTCCGGGTCCAGATGTTCGGCGCTGGCTATTCGCAGAACTTTGTTTAGTGTCCGCATGAAGCGTTCGACCTCGCCGTTGGCTTGGGGCCACTGTGGAGTGATCCGTCTGTGGCGTATGCTGTGATGTGCGAGGAATTCATGGCCCTGGAACGGTGGCCCGTTATCGCTCTTCAGTTCTGAGGGGCGCCCGAACATGTGGAATATCTTCTCTAGTGCTGGCCCTACAAACGTGAAGGCTGTGGATGGCAGCGCCTCCACTAGGGGGTATTTGGAGAAGTTGTCCACGACTACCAGCGTTACTCTCCCGTCTGGGAGGGTCCCAAAGTCCACGCTGACTTTGTCCCAGGGGTGTCTCCCGGGCTCTTCAGTCACGATGGGGGCTGGAGGTTCAGGTCGGCTAGTCATCTGACATGCCGGGCAGTTCCTTACGATGTTTTCCACCAATGCGTCCATTCCCGGAAACCACACCTTTTCTCTCATTCTGGCCTTCATCCTCTCCGTTCCTTGATGACCTCTATGGGCCAGGAGGGTGGCTTGGTGGCGAAGCACTGCTGGCATGACGATCCTCGCTCCTCTCAGGACTATTCCATCTCTGGTGGCGCTGACCTCATTCCGTACGCGCCAGATCTGCTGCAGGTCAGCCCTCTCGTCCTCTGTCCACGTGTTGGCAGACTGTAGGAAGTTGGTCCACGACCCCTGTTGGAGGGCTTCCCGGGTTCTGGTCATTACGGTGTCGCGCTCCGCAGCTTGCAAGATCTCTTGGAGTGTCAGTAACTGCGGGCAGGTTAAGGCCGCGACGAAGTCTAGATGCGCTTCAGCTGCGTCCTCCTCGTCCTTCCCGGCTTGTGGGGGCTCTCTTGTGTCCGGGTGTCTGGACAGGAAGTCGGCCGGGTTCTTGGCGCCAGGCCGGTAGGTTATGTCCATGTGGTATTGTTGGAGTCCAATAGCCCATCGTTCAATTCGTGGCGGGGGGTGTGGTGCTGTCCCTTTAAAAATGGGTACCAGGGGCTGGTGGTCCGTCACGACCGTGAATGGATGTCCACAGACGTATAGGTGGAAGTGTCGACAGCCCCACCTTATGGCCAACGCCTCCCGCTCGATCTGGGAATACCTTTGTTCGGTTGCTGTGAGTGCTTTGCTCGCATAAGCCAATGTGGCCCACCGCCCTGGCTCTTGTTCCTGCGTGAGGACTGCCCCGAGTCCCACCGGGCTGGCATCGACTAGTAGCTCCGTTCTTCGTGTGGAGCGCTGTCTTGATGGCTTGGAACGCGGTGTCTTCCTGGGGCCCCCACTGCCACGGTGCGTCCTTCTTCGTCAGTTGTCTGAGAGGCTCGGCAAGCGTCGCTAGGTTCGGAATGAATCAGCCGCAGTACGTGGCCATTCCCAGAAAGCTGCGTACCTCCGAGGCAGATGTGGGTGCTGGGGCGTCCTTGATGGCTTGGGACTTCCGGGGGTCCACCTGAATGCCGTTGTTGGTGAACTTGTACCCGAAGAATTCTATCTGCTGCTGGAATAGCTGGCACTTGTCCTTGTGGAGTGTGACTCCGTAGTCCTTGAGGCGTGTCAGTGTGGCTCTGACTCTCCGATAGTGCTCATCTATGGTGGTGGAGTGGATCAGTATGTCATCACTCACGTTCATAACTCCTGGCAGGCCTTGTAGTATGTCCCTGATCGTGTTCTGGAAGATCTCCGCCGCAGACGATATCCCGAAATTGAGCCGCCTGTATCTTCTCAGCCCAAGGTGTGTACTGAAGGTGGTGATGTACCTACTCTCTTTGGCTAGTGTTAGCTGGTGGTAGCCGGCGTTTAAGTCCAACTTGGAAAACCACCGTGCCCCGTTGAGGTCCGCAATGATGTCGTCCATGGTGGGTGTGATGTGTCTCTCCCTCTTGATGGCTTTGTTGGGGAGCCGCATATCAATGCACACCCAGATCTTGCCTGGTTGGCGAGGCTTCTCCGCGATTACCATTGGGGACACCCATGGGGTGGGGCCAGTGACTGTCTCTATGACCCCTTGTTCTTCCAGCTTCTTGAGTTCTTCTTCCACCAGAGGGCGTAGCTGAAAGGGGATCCGTCTGTGCTTCAGTGCCGTGGGTGTGATAGAGCGGTCGATGTGGAGTCTGACCGGTGGGCGCTTGATTTTCCCCAGGCCCGTGAACAGTTCAGGGAACTGGTCCAGCAGGTTGGCCGTTTGATTATCTTGAACTTTCCGGATGAACACTAGGAGTCCTAGGTCCTCGGCGGCGTGTCCACTTAGGAGCGTATCTACCTCTTGGTTGATGATGTGTACATCAATGGTGATCCCGGCGTCCTCTGTTCCCACCGGTACTGTCATTTTTCCCAGAAGGGGTAGTGGGACGTCGCTGCCATATGCATATATGCGGGCCTTCGATGCCTTGAGTTCTGGCTTCGGTCGGAGTCGGTTGTACTGCTGCACCCCCATGACGGTGACTGATGCTCCTGTGTCGATCACCGCGTTCACCTTTGACCCTGCGACCCTGACGTCGCACCGGGGTTGTGGCCGTCTTGTGCTTTTTAGGGCTCTGGTGAACGAGATCACGTATGTCTCCTCTCCATCATCAGACTCCGAGTCGTCCTCCTGCAGGGCTCGCGTGTGTCTGGGTTCAGCGTCAGTACGTGAGGAGAGGGACAGTTGGGATAGCTGTCTCACCATGCCTTTCGCACGCCTCTTGCCCCTGTGATCCTTCCGCGGGGCGCGCTTCCGGCAGACGGAGGCAAAGTGGTTCAGGGTGCCACAGCTGGTGCACGTTTTACCTTTCGCAGGGCACGTCTTGCCTTGGTGTTCTTCGTACCCGCAGTAGTCACACTGCGCTGGGGGCGACCTCCTGGGTGTTGGTCGGCGCGTCTGTTCGCGCGTCCTCACTGCATCTGCGCGCTCTGTCTTGACGGTCACTCCTGGCCCCGTGCCTCGTGTGAGCGCTTGTTCCATCTCCTCCGCACGTGCGTCGGACAGGTCGTGGGACCGTGCCAGCACCAGAATGTCAGCCATCGGGATGTTTGGTTGGCGGAGGATGAGGCTCCGCAGCTTCTTGCTTCGGATGCCATAGATGAGCTGCGCCCTGATCTCTTCTTTTGCTCGGTCACCAACCAGGTGAGTGTCTGCGAGCACCCTCAGCCGTGCATGAAAAGCATCCACTGACTCCCCCTCTTTCTGCTTCGCCTGACGCATCTTGAAGTTCTCGAAATCCGGGTTCATCTGGGGGTCAAATGAGTGTTGAGGGCCGTCACGGCCACGTCGTAGTCGTCCGCATTACCGGTGTTGGGAAGGTGCTTAAACAACAGGTAAACTTCCTCCCCCGCGTAGTGAAGAAGGAGCGAGCGCTTCACCGTCCCGTCCGTCTCCCGAGAACCGATGAAGTAGTTGTTGAGCCTGCCGATCCACGTCTGCCAGCGTGGGGCGGCCGTGGCGGGGTCAGCCGTCTCGCTGAAGGGTGGCAGGACACCGGTTGGAGGGTGAAACGGGTGGGCAGGCGCCTGGGCTCCGTCATCTCCCATGGTGCGGCAGGGAAGGCGTGGCGCTGGGATGCAGGGCAGCTGCTAGAGGACCAGCGTGGCGAAGGGCAGACGAGGGCTACGTGGAGGACTTCGGGGCCTCTGGGGGGGCTGGCGCAGAGGATGTGGCACGATGCACCAGGAGAGGCGCAACGCTGAGGCGAGACCAGCGGGAATCTTCTTCCACCGGTTGCAGGCACAAGTGATTGGTGCACATAAGCTCACCGTGTGGAGAGGGCAGCAGTGAAGTCCAGGCCCTGGCAGCAGTAGCAGGATACACAGACACGTGGTGGCCCTGGCTCGAGCGAGCAGCGTGACCGTCCGGAGGGGGCTCGGGCGAGGCCAGAGCAGAATCGCGAGACTGCCGCGATCCTAGGAGCAGAGGCAACGCTCGTTGCGGTGCACGCGGCAGGTCCGGCCACCTCGTCGCCAATGTTGCGGCGTGGTAACTAGTAATTAGCAGCCGCTGCGCAGCGCAACAAAACAGGCCACACACAGTTGGGTCTCTCGGCGTGAACTCCCGCCTCGGGGGCACGCCCCCCTTTATTTAACTCGACGCGTACGCCACCGTCGCGGCGTACGCATCACGTAGTTTACATGTGCGCTCTAGCGTCCGACGCTAGAGCACTAACTGCAACACCAGCCATTGTTTTATGTGCCTCGGCCAGTTGTCGGTCTAGGACATTCTTATATGGACCCCTGAAAGATAACTACCTGGTTCTGTCCAATTCACTTGGGATGAGATCTAGAACCGACCCTTAGAAAGACAAGTCGTATCACCATTTAGAAATCACGCAGGAGACCGGCTTTTTATTCTTTCGTTTATTCTTTATTGTGGGACGTGGCAAGGTAAGAGCCAGAGATGTAGCCAAATGCCCTACTGTTCGAGCCAGTTCCGAGTACTGATTTGGGTCTGGAACACTAGCCTACTGCAGCTGAAGAAGGCACTCGGTGTTTGAACTGGATGCACGCTCAGCTGCCGGTGCACCAGAAGGGGAGGGTGGGGCGTCCAAGATGGCGCCCGTGAAGGGCAGTTAGCATGTAAACATTGCCCAGTACAAGATAGAATTGAAAAATATATACAGGAAAGGGTGATTTAACTAGAGATGGCTTATCCTGTTGCACACCTGGTAACAATATTGAGACAGAGAGGGAGTGGCAGTAAGCATTGACAATGACTAGGATTAACCTTTCATTTTAAACATCTGACCTAATCCACCTATGCAATAGGAAGCAACAACAAAGATGATGCTCTGAGAAGGAATGTATGTACGGAAAGGAAGTGATATCTGGACCACCCAAGGCTCAGACACACCTCAGGATAAAAGGTTGCCATCGGCAACCAATAGGAAAAGGCAGCGCAGGAAAGAGCAACGTTCACATGGCTCATCCAGAGAGACAGTCTGTGCATTAGCTCTGGTGGGTTAGCAGCTACATGGAATTCATCACACTCGAGAAACTCAAGGGACAGTTGTAACTAGAGAAGTGGAAAACGATGACAGAAAGTGCTCAAGAGAAGATGTTGGCCCCTGGCTATCCGCTAAATGGCAACCTTTCTATCTGGCAAACATAATTTGATTATATTGTGCTTCTCAGGGTCTAAGAAGCCACGTGGATTCAGCCTCTAAACTTAAATCTAAGGGTGGAAGGGTTTTCTTTGTTCTTGGTCCATCTTGTTGCATTCATTACCCATGTCTTATGGTAAGTGTCCAGCTCGGCCACCATCAAAGATATTCTCAAAACATACCTATTGTAGGTGACCTCTACAAAATCTCTGTGGGGGTAAAAAATGTTCTTAACAATCAACAATCCCAGAGGAGGGACAAAGAACTCCAACAACACTGATGAAGCCCTCCCAGTACCGCTGAGTACAGAGGAGCAGAGGAATAGGCTGCCTTGTAAGTGCAAATAACCTCATACAGTCCACAGACAATGGGCAGGATAAGATGCCAGGTGCGTCAGGTGCAATCTGCAGAGAGTGCCATCCACGATGCCCATCACTGCGCTCAGTCGCTTGGAAGGGGAGGTGAAAGCAGATGGAGCGTATGTGGGAGAGCAGGTGTTGAGTAAGAGTAACTGTGAAAGCTTGAAGGTGGCACTGCATAGACCTTCCAGTTCCAGGTCAAGAAGGCACACCAGAAGTGCAGCGGATTTCTACACAAAGCTTGCCCTCAGACCGAAAAAGTGTTTTTGGTTTGTGTTGATCGGGGGCAAAAGTGAACCATTCTAAAGTGGTCGGTGAACTGATGCAGGAGGGACAATACCTGCACATATTTGGCAAGTCGGCTTTCTGTGTTCTTGAGTGACCATGGTGCCATAGGGGTCACAGAGATCGCCAAGCAGACGGACCTCAGGAAGAAGAACTAGGTCTCAATGCAGGGGACGGGAAGGGGGCGTCCAAGAAATTGATGTTAGGAACCCAATGTGTCCACCTAGTTACGAGAGCAACGCCAAAGGAAAGCGAGCCAGGGAGACTGGGCCTGCCTGGTGATAGACTCCCAAGGACAGGCAAACCCACCCTGAATTGTTTTCATTGCCGCACACTAAACAACAAAAAATGTCACTAGCATCCTAAGACTGGGGTGGGGGTGGGGAGTGGAAGGAGTGTTAACTCCTATGACCGGAAAGGAAAGTTTTCTCTCAAGACCCAGGCTGGAGGGTCGTTTTGCTTTTTAAAGCAAGATAAACAGAACATTACACGACCACAGAAGCTCCACAACCCTTCTTGAAGGAGCTGTCACATAGTATCAGAAGGTGGAGAAATGGTTAGACTTGACCACTGTCAACAGGAGTATGGAACCAAATCCACTAGCCAAGAATAGTCTTCTGAGAATTGGAGGAAGGAAAAAAAGGAGTCCTTGTGGGTGCTTTTCAAATATTCTGGCCATTGAATTGGTACGAAAAAAACATTTGGAGGAGGTGAATGTGAACTGGAGTGGAGTTGGAGCGGAGAGGGAAAATTGGAGCTTCACTGTACTTTAAGTCCGCTGATGTTGCAATAGTAGACGCGATACGTGACTTATAATGAGATCCCAGCTCGTTTAATCAATGTAGCGATTACCTGTAGAATAGAGTTCCCACTTCCAAAGGCCAATCCGATCAGTACGAGCATGAGTTGAAAGCGCCAGAGACAAAAATCAAGCTCTTTTGTCCAGCAAGGCCCAGAGAAGGACCTTGACCTTCTGAGAATGATGACTTCTGCTGCCAGGAGAAGTTCAAAATCAAGCGTCTCGTGATTAAACTTGGTCCCCTCGCTAAAATTACAAGATATATTGATGTCTGACCAGTGGGCTAGACCTTCTGCTGCCCATGGCGGCCTCTGCTTTTGCTGCCCGGTGACAGTGGGTTAAGAGCGAGGGGTGTGTGCTGGTGATTCATGCGTTTTTGCCGCCCGTGACGGCCACAGTTAAAAGCGGGCTGGGCGCCACCCCCAAACTCGTGCCGCCCGGAGCGGCTCGCTTCTCCCTTTGCTACACCACTGTGTCTGACTCGCTACACAGTGACTACGGAATCATGTCACTTAAGGTGTCCGAAGATCACCACTTCAGTTTTGTCTGTGTTTAGTTTGAGGCAGTTGGATTTCTCCTACGTGGTTATCGCAGTCATGCATGTGGGGAAGGTGTGCCTTGAGGTAGTGGGTCAGTCGCTTGTTTATGGGTTTTTTCATGACCTTGGCGGGGTAGAGTAGAAGAGTGGCAAGGGAGAAGAGCCAAAAACATCTGCTTTACACTTATAAGGAGCTTCCATATGCAGGGTAGCCAGCGCTGGCACTATTCGTGGCCTAGGTGAAATCGCAACTTTAGAATCATGTTTGATACCATGGAAAATATCATGCCCTCTAGTTAGGGGGGGCACACTAGGCCACTACCTTAGAGTGTCTTGTTGAAGCCCTGACCTATAAGCGAGGTGACAGAAGTTATCTCATTCAAGTGGCTCCCCGGGGATTCCCTTCAGCTCATCTTCGGCAGACAGGAGGGTAAGTACCTAAAGATGAAGTTTTACTTCTTCAACATGCTCTTAATCTATGGGGCCATGCCATACAGTTGAGTTCATGGCTGTGATTAGAAATTCTATGACCAGGGTTGACTCTGGTGCCTCAAGGTCGACAGCTATACTACAGGTCTCCGCACACAAGGCAAACTGCAGAGGCAGCTGGTTGGACAGCCACCTGCCTATTTAGCAGGTGACCAAGACCTACTAGGTGTTGAATCTGCATTAGTAAACATAAATCAATAAATGCAATGTCTTCCTAAGCTGACCCTTTGCTGTGCCTGCTCATACCTGGGGGCTGGTCGACATTGTCCCGGAGCATCCTGCTGCTGCTTTGTCCTTTCCCCCCCCCCACCCCCTCCCGCCGCCGCATCTCAATCTTCCGTGGCCACAGCGTGGAGGGAGGGTGTGCAGGGGACTACACTATCCAGGATCCCCGGGCCCACCTGTAAAGCAGCGTCACCGGATTTGCGCCTGGAGGCGCTTTAACATCGCCATCACACCCGGTGGAGCGGGTGTCTTCCTAAGCTGACCCTTTGCTGTGCCTGCTCATACCTGGGGGCCGGTCGACATTGTCCCGGAGCATCCTGCTGCTGCTTTGTCCTTTCCCCCTCCCTCCCGCCGCCGCATCTCAATCTTCCGTGGCCACAGCGTGGAGGGAGGGTGTGTAGGGGACTACACTACCCAGGATCCCCGGGCCCACCTGTGAAGCAGCGTCACCGGATTTGCGCCCGGAGGCGCTTTAAAATCGCCATCACACCCGGTGGAGCGGGTGTCTTCCTAAGCTGACCCTTTGCTGTGCCTGCTCATACCTGGGGGCCGGTCGACATTGTCCCGGAGCATCCTGCTGCTGCTTTGTCCTTTCCCCCCCCCCTCCCGCCGCATCTCAATCTTCCGTGGCCACAGCGTGGAGGGAGGGTGTGCAGGGGACTACACTACCCAGGATCCCCGGGCCCACCTGTGAAGCAGCGACACCGGATTTGCGCCCGGAGGCGCTTTAAAATCGCCATCACACCCGGTGGAGCGGGTGTCTTCCTAAGCTGACCCTTTGCTCTGCCTGCTCATACCTGGGGGCCGGTCGACATTGTCCCGGAGCATCCTGCTGCTGCTTTGTCCTTTCCCCCCCCTCCCGCCGCCGCATCTCAATCTTCCGTGGCCACAGCGTGGAGGGAGGGTGTGCAGGGGACTACACTACCCAGGATCCCCGGGCCCACCTGTGAAGCAGCGTCACCGGATTTGCGCCCGGAGGCGCTTTAAAATCGCCATCACACCCCACGTCGCGGGATCGCGCGCGGGCAGCGCCGGGAGAAGCCTGGGACAAGGGCGGGACCGTCTGTGGCCGTCAGGGGCCAGAGGAGGCCGGGCAGGGCCACGGACTTTGGCTTTACTTTTGTCATGGACTTGTAAGTAGGTGTTAGTTTATTTGATAGCATTCTGGTGCACGCGTGTAAGGCCAGGTGGGCGCATTACCCCTATTACAGTGTACATAGCTCAGATAAAAATTGTTGTTTAATTGTATACTGTAGTCAATCATTGTCAATCACTTTATGTCTAAGCCTAGGTCAGTAAAATCTGCAGGCATAAATGAAACTAGGACAATGGACAGCTATCTTGTTAAAGTGGTTAACAAGATTAATCAAGATAGGAGACTTTCTTTTGGTAGATTAAGTCCTGAATCATCACCATTAAGGACTACTATGTCTACCACTCCAACGCTATCCCCAGACAGAGGAAGTGTTAACACTCATAATGTAGACATAAACATGGTTGCGACTACTTTAGCCAACATAGTAGAGGGGGCAACCACAAATGTTCTTAGTCTTAGCCAGTGCACAGCATCTCCCACTAAGGTCACACAAAACTCATCTACCGTTCGGAGAACAGTGCGTGCCTGTAGGAAGATCCCGGTTAAGAGGGCAGTGACCCGTAAGCCCAAAAAACAAGGTTCAGTACCATCGACTGGGGGGGTTACCTCCGAGCCCTTAAACAAAGTCCCAGAGCCTGTAAATAACATTGAGGGCAGCCCCCTTTTTCCAGTACACATTGAACTTCTGGCAACCATTTTAGAGTCTAAACTTGAGGCCCTGATTAGTCCATTGTTGGCAAAGTTAGACTCAGTCGCATCAGAGGTTACCAGACTTAAGGGTCTCTTAGACTCTAACCTGATTGGGTCCTCCCGACTAACTTCCACCCAATCTGCTCCTTCATGTCCCATTGGACCTAGCCTTTTGGATCCCGCCTTACACACTTCTGATAATACTAGGGAGAATGGCACTGGGGGTAATAATCAGGTACTCCAGGCCGCAAATGCCTTGACTACTATCTTACCATCACAACCACCTGTAGGTCCTAAAGTAGTATTAGCTTCATCAATACGACAACCCCTGATAGTACAAAACAGCCGCCAGATTGCCTCGAAGAGTGTAGTAAGGGGTGATGCTACGGGGTATAGTAAATCCATGAGGAAAAATGTTGTCAACCTCCCACCACAGTGTGTTCCTTACACTGTGGTACTAACTAATGTTCCTGAGGTTGACTCTTGTATGTCTAATCCCAGGTTGGAAACCCATGATGCTTTAAAAAATAAAACACTCGCCTGGCTGAATAAGAACTGCGGCTTTCCGGTGGCCTTCTCAAACGACATTTTATCCACTCGTAGAGTTGGTTGGATTGGCCATGGTAGGAAAGTCACCGGGGGGGATTGTATTATTGTCAATTTTAAATATCCACAACACGTTGCTACTGTCCTCCTTAGAGCTGCCTCTTTACCCCTTCAGGATAACTCTGTATGTGCTAGACCACTTGGTTATTTTTATAGTCACTTGGCCAATACTCAATCACCACCATCTCATCAGCCAGAGTATTGTGGAAATGCCTCTGTAAGGGGAATGGCTGGTTCTTTCCCTATCAGGCCGTTGAATGCATCTTTGTCCCAAATTGGAGGAGATCCTCATGGGTATCAGCCAGTCAACAGGGAGATGTTTAATATTACTAGGCCGTTGAATGCATCTTTGTCCCAAATCGGAGGAGACCCTCAAGGGTATCAGCCAGTGAACAGGCAGAGGTTTAATCCCCTTCCCCTTCAAAATCGTTACACTGCTTTATCCTCATTGGAGGAAAATGATTGACTCCCCGACATCACGAGGAACCCCACTCAGCCACTTGCCACATCCTCTTCTCTCAAAATTGCCACCTGGAACATTGCGGGCATAAAGAACAAAATTGGGAACCCGGAATGGCTATTGACACTTAAAGCTTTTGACATTATTGCCTTACAAGAGACCTGGGACCAGACGAACAGTTTTTCCTTGGCTGGCTATAGCCACTTTTGTATTCCAGCCATCAGCAGTGTGGCAGGACGATTCAAGGGAGGCCTGCTAAGTTTATTTAAATTGGATATAAAGGGTAAACTTACTCAATGCTTATCTGGCTCCGATCATTGTTTGATTGTTGAACTCGCTTTGCAAGATAGGGCTAAGATTCTCTTTGTCAATTTTTATAATTCTAATGCTAATGATTGTACCAGTCAAAACTTAGAATTACTGGACAAATTTTTGTCAGTCTACAGCACTAATGTACATACTTTTGAATTAATATTATTAGGGGATTTTAACATACACCCATGTTCCCTACCATGCCCTAGCCAGGATGTCGAAGTTCCCCCCTTTTCTTCCTTAGTGCACCTAGAACATACTAGGCGTGGTGAACTTCTTGAAATCTTCTTAGCTAGTTGGAACCTACACGAATCTGCTTGTGGGGATGGGAAAGATAGAGCCCCTACGTTTAAAGGAAATGACATGGGTACCATTATAGATTACTTTTTTTTTACTTCTTTTTTGTTAAATTATGTGATTAAATATTATACAGAGGTTTCAGTTTTTAGTGATCACAACCCTGTTCTATTATAACTAATGATCGCAGATGTAATTACTTTAAAATCTGTGAAATATAAAGGGGGTACTAATCTTACGGCAAAAGATCAAAATCGCCGGTTAAAATGGACAAAAATAGTCCCTGAAACCTTCCTACAGGAGGTTCTGTCTAGGACTGAGGATGAAGTTGCAATTTGTCTATCTAACAGAACCCAGAGAAACGAGGTTTCGATCTTATTTATATAGAAATCGAACGCAGCCTCCTGAATAAATCGAGTTTAAAGCTGTTAGACGGTAAAAGATGGTTTGACAAGAATTGCTCAAGGGCTCACAGCGAATTACTAAAAACCCTGAAAGCCATTCCCAAAATCCGTGCGGATATAACGAGTGCAAGGACCACGTATAAAAGAACAATTTTAGAAAGAAAGAGGGTCTTGAAAGATTCTGCTCTAGCGCAACTCTTAGATCCTGATACTTTAAAAAACAGTGGCCTATTTTGGAAAATAATAAACCAGCCACTTTTCGCAGAGGATTCCAACACACCTCTAGAGACAAACATCCCTGATGAGGGCTGGATTAAACACTTCAGTGAGATATACTCAGAATCCAATAGCACTGTTATCACTGCCGCCCTTACAGAAGAGCCAGATGGCGAATTAAGCCCCGCTAAGGCCACCGTAGTCTTTGATGCAGCTGAAGTGGAATGGGCAATAGAATTGACTCCGAAAAATAAAGCTCCAGGCCCTGATGGGGTGCCTGGGGATGTTTTTAAACACCTCAAAAAACAAAGAGAGGGTGAGGGACTATCACTCTTGTTCCCCCAGATTAAATCAATTAAACAACAAAAGAGTGACAAAGGGATAGGGAGCAAAAAAGAGGCACGGGCAAAAACCAAAAATATTTGTTAAAAGAACCCTCACTCACCAACCTAGTTGGTGACATGCTTCATCATCGGGTTCCCACCAGAGAGGCCGAATGCCTCTCTGGTGTGCTGCGACGCCTGTGTTACAGCGGAGCGGGTTTTTGGTTGTGAAGGGAAGTGAGATTAAAAGGTGAATGATTTTAACCAATGACAAGTTTATTCTTGGCAAATCAAAAACCAATAAAAACGTGAATTGGGCAAGGTCTGGCCAGTAATGTTGACCAGGGCTTGACCAATTTTTAGGTCGACATGTTTCTGCTTACGGTGCCTAATCGGCTAAGCTTTCATCAGGACCAAGGTAGTCTCCACGGCGGTATGCACACTCTAAGGCGCACCCTGACCTGTGGAGATCAAACGGTAAAACTCACGGTTGTTTAATTGATGTTTTTAAACACGCACCCAAGTTTTGGTCCAAAATCTTATGTAATGTTTTCAATGTCCTCTTAACTGATAAAATTCCGGATTCATGGAAGAAATCTATCATTATACCGGTTTTTAAAAAGGGCAACAGGCTAGACCCATCCTGTTATAGACCGATTTCTCTAATCGACTCATCGGTGAAAATACTGGGGAGGGTCATTCTATCTAGACTGAATGACTGGCTACTTGAGAAAGGGGTACTATCTAATGTGCAGTATGGTTTCAGGCCTAAAAGAAGCACAATCGATCAGGGCCTTAACTTGCATTTACTGGTCGAAAAATATACTAGAGCTAGGGAGGGGTCCATGTATCTGGGGTTCATGGACCTCTCGTCTGCTTTCGACCTTGTAAATCGCTCCAAGCTGTGGAATATCCTGCTTGAAATAGGATTGGATAGGGCCCTCGTCTGTCTTTTAGCTGACCTTCATTCTGACCTAACAGCTGCGATCAGAGTTACCTCGGAAGGTCGCTGTACTAGTCATTTTAAGTCTGAAAGAGGGGTGAGGCAGGGGTGCATTTTGGCTCCCCTCCTCTTTACCGTTTACATAAATGCACTGGAATCTTCCTTAAAAATGGCAACCCTGGATGTTCCGCGTATAGGCGAACTTGGCATTCCAGTCCTCCTGTACGCGGACGACGCTGTTTTGCTCTCTCATACTGGTGTGGGCCTTCAACGGCTACTGGATGCATTTGAAGTTTTCATGGGTTCTTTGGATTTAAAGATTAATGTCAAAAAATCCCAAATCATGATACTGGGTAAGGGTAAAAACATTAAGTCATCGAAAACATTTACATGCGGGAAACAAGAGCTTTGTAGAGTAGCTACTTTCCCCTACTTAGGGATTACCTTTGATGAGAGAGGATCCTGGGGTCCCCAGATAAAAAATAGAAATCTTGCTCTCGCTAGATCCTCCTCAGCCCTTCATAGTTTCATAAAAAAACTGGGGGCAAGGCCAATAGTTACTTTGCTACAACTTTATAAAGCCAAAAGTCTGGCTGTTGCCACATATGGCAGCGCCATCTGGGGCTACTGTTCCACAGATAATATTCAGATTACTGAAAACAAGTTTTTCAGGTCAGTTCTTTCTGTACCCCAGTCAATCTCTACATATATTGTTCATTCCGAATTAGGCATGGGGTACATTTCTGATTTGATTAAAACAGCCCCTGTCTTGGCCTGGCTTAGGATCTGGCTGAACAAGGAAATTCCCCTCAACCATATCATTTTAAAAGATTGTCTGCAGTTAGACAGGGCAAGCAAAATACCATGGATAGCTTATATTAAAGATAGCCTCGCCAAGCTAGGGAGAGCGGATCTCTTTTTAACCCCTTCCATAATAACCGTGAAAGATATAGTTCTAATTAAAGGCATGATGAGAGATATGTTATGCCTAGATTGGGAACAATTGGAGCTCGAGAAACCCACGGTAAGGTCTGACATTATTTTGTGTACCCACGTGGGCCCAGAAGCATATTTGACTATTGTTAACTTGCCCTATCATCGCTTCCTGTTAACTAGGTTTCGGTTGAACCTGATCCACTTATTTTTGGGTCATTTTCCAAGTTGGTGTTCTCCGGAGAATGCTCCGTCATGTAAGCGTGACAACTTTTTCGACCCAGAACACTCTGCATTTTTTGATGTTCTGTGACCACTTTACGGCTTTAAGAAGGAAATTTCTGAGACCGATTCTTAAAGAGGCAGGGTTCATACAGGTCAAGCCAGCATTATTGTTCCTTCAGTTATTACAAACCCCAAGGATAATATTCCATGTTGCCAACTTCCTTGTGGGGGCTATCAGGGCCAAGAAAAGGATGGTGCCTGTTAATCTGACGAACATGGTCCAATAGAAAGATGAATTGTATATTGCCTATTAGTATTGGTCACCCCTTGAATTATTCTTATACTGATGAGTTCTTCGTTAACGATGTGTACAGTTTGTTTTTATCTTTACTGACCTCTTTTTTAAATGTCTTTTTAGGAATGGATTTTAGAGAAAGTATTTATTTTTGTATTTATATGTAAGCAGTATTAGTATGCAAATATATTACGTTTTTATTATGTATTTAACGTTTTTGACGATTGAGTGTAAACATTTTGTTCCTATGTCTTTTTATGATACTGATTTATCGAAAAAAAGTATTCTGACTGACTGACAATAAATGCAATGAGATATCTTTTCAGGATCAGCTTTTAGTGGTGAATAGGGCTGCATCTATAACTCTAGCTCCATGTCTTTATGTTTCATTTCAGGATCTGTTTTGAGTGGTGCATGAGGTTACACCTATTTATATAGACCAGCCTGAACCAAAGGTGCACAGCACAGGGAAAACTTCCTATAGTCTTGCAGACCAGGTTCTGGTTTCTAGGCTAAGTGGGCCGAGGAATTCCAACCCCATCTCGACTTGAACTAGGACACTAACTACCACTATGTCATCAAGGTAAGTGTAGATTTACTATTCATACTTTCAATTCTACATGCCTTGAAGATATATATGGTTAACATACATAGATGTGGAATTAACAAAAGTAAATGTATATCTTATGCTAGCCGTAGTCGATATTGAGCTCAATATTGATGCTGGACAATATTAAATACTTGATGTTGTAGTAGATCACCAAATTGTTTTGTTAAACTTTGGAAAGGGTAGGACACCTAATATGGGGCTGGTGTTAAAAGGATGAACTATGAATATTTGATGTAGAGCTTTGCACATTGGTACTGCTTGCCTATGTCATAACTGGTATGCCCCATCCCTGTGATTACGCAAGTCCTCACCAGTTCTCTTCAATTTAAGGAAACAGCTATCTGAAACCGAGTAAAAGTACAGATTCAGAGAACCGTTGAAACAGGATTTGAATGCCTGTGGCACTGGTAATGCTTTGCTTATGGAAGGGTCAATTCTACCCAGATATGAACGTACCATCTGTGATCTGGACAAGTTGGTAGCAAAAAGAAACATTGCTGAAGAATGTGACAAGATAAACACCCACCAACGAGATGAATGGGCAAAAACATGGACTAGTACATGATTGAGAAAAAGGTGCTACATAAGGCCAATGGTTGCCGCAAAAATTGAAAAGCTATCAGGACTATGGAAGAAACACAGAGGACTCGTAAAAAGAGACAAAACCTGTAAGAGGGTATGGGAGTCAACGAAAATTGATTTGTACAAGATACAAAAAATGATGTGGGATAGCATAAGATGGGTCCTATAAGAATGTAAAGAGGATCACTGGCTGGGCGGAGGGAAATATTGTAGGATCAAGAGATATATTGTGTTCATCTGATGTCAGTCATAAATGCACAAAAATTTAATTCAACAACATTTCTTAAGAAAATGAAAGGAGCTAATCAGTGTGTGTTTTCTAACCGATGACTGGTGTTTGTGGGAGTGAGTTGATAATGAGAAAGAGTTTATTGATGAAAACTAATCTTACACCCTAGCTCTTCTCCATTCTCATCCTGTGGGTAGATTCCAGATCCCTTGCAATGTAGAAAGGGAAAGAAGAAGGTCAGTATTGGACAGCTCAGACCTTGTAAATAGATTTAGCAGAAACTTCTGGCCAATCTTTGCTTTCTTCTGGGATGAAACCTTATAGCCCAGAGTTGGCAGAATCCTTGCTGAGTGTCAAGTTCCTTTCAACTGAATCACGGGAGGATTGCTAGACGATTGATCCACCTTCTTCAAGTTTACTTTAATTCAAGAGAAGGATTTTAACAGCTTGAATATACACGACTTTCTAAAGTTCAGAATAACAGAGTTTAGTTTAATAGCATACTTTCAGTTTATCTTGCTCACATAAGATTGACAACTCTTTTGATCATCGATTTTTCAAATTCAAATGTTTCCAAATCATAAATTCATTTTATTTCCTCCTTGAACACTGAGAATTTGTCCTGAACTTTTTAAGGATGGGTCTCGGTTTCAATTTCCTCGCAAGCACTATCAACACGGTAAGTCTAGGGTGCTTGCCAAGCATCTGTGCTTCTTGATTAGTGCACTAACCTTGCGTCAGAATCATTGTTCCAGATCTCACTTTTTCCTTACAGGTTGTCAAATTGGGGTACAAAGTTTTCATAAGCAGCAGGAATTCAAATTGTGCAGGGTCAAGAAGAGGAGTTTGTCAACAAAGACTGTGGCCGATGCACAGGTAAGTTTCTTGAGCAGGAGCCCAACAGAAGACTTCTTTCTGGACTGGAAATAAAGCCAAGCAACCAGCAGTGGGCTGTAGAATGGTATTTACAGTACAGCAATCAAGATTGCCACTCTACCATGTGCTCTTGGAATGTTGTGTTAAATAATGCAAGATCTCAAGTCACGTTTCCTACTAGAACAATTCTAGAATAGATAAGGCCATTACTTAGCCAAGGGGGCAGGTACCAAATGGAAAAGAGGGGGCAAGAGTGGATGTCTTTAATAGTATTCCATGCAACATCAATGGGCCACTAAGGATGGGGCCAATCCAAAGGAGCCCGATTCTGCATATGCTGGGCCATTTAGGAAGAGACAAGATGAAGAGAGGACCGGAGGTGAAGACTAAAAACAAAAGAAATAGAAGGGTATCATGGTGTATAGGAGATAAATACTAGGGTATCAGAATGCAAGGTTGTGACAGAGAGTGCACGTTGACAAGGATTGCTGTTGGGGCTCTAGGAATAGTGTGCAATCGGTGATGCATGGCGTTAAGTATTGGAAGTAGCAGCCGCAGTGACGACATCAGTGCTCCCAACATACAAAAATATATGGATGCCGTTCCCTGGTTCTCTCCAGATAATACATTGAGGCACACTTTACATTCAAATATTGATGGATATTCTCAGATAACCATGCATGGGGATGTGGCAAGAAAGTTGGAAGAACGATCTTCTTGTTAAGATGAAACTCTAAAATCTTTTTCAGAAGGAATAGAGGGTGAGTCTCAATGACGACCCTGTCCCTGTGGAATATTGCGATGGCCTTCAAAATTCAAAGATCTGGAAGATCACTTATGTGATTGCCTGATGTTGTGGCCAACGAGAAGGCTGCCTGGAAGTCTCTGATCTGCCACTAGAACTTGGTCCTAGCCCCTCGCCATCCAAGTGTGTTAAAAGCCTAGGAGTACATAAGGTACCAATATTAACAAACCAGATCTACTCAGTGTTTCTTTCTGTATCTTCCACCTACAGCATGTGTGTCACATTCTCCATTGCCTCAATTTTGAAGGCCACAGTTTAGTCAACATTGCCCTTATTAGGTCCATCCTTGAGTATTGTAAACGTTTGAGTATGTGCCACAAATCAATTCTTTTTTTATCAGCTGCAAATGATTCAGAACTACGCAGCCTGCCTCCTTACATCTGTCTGGTGGTACTGCAGAACCAAACCCATTCTAGAATCTGTGCATTGGCTTCCATTCATATCAGAATCTTGTTTAAAGTCTTCTATTTAGTCCACAGAGCCATCTGCGGCACTGATCGTAGTGTCGTATCTAAGCGTCTGAACATTTACTCCCCCACTTGCAGTCTTCTCTATGCCAATCAGCAGCTTCTATAGGTTCTTCATTTCCATCTCTCTCAATTGCAAGGGAGGCTATTCTATGTATTAGCCCTTCCACCAGGGAATGGCCTGACTCTGGATATCTGCACTACTACTTTCCATCTGCTTTTCTAAAAAATATTAAGATACATCTCTTTAACAGTCTGATTTTTGCTCATGTTTCCTGTTACACTGTCTTAGCACCAAGAGACCTCATGGTGATAGTGAGCTCTACAAGTCCTATTTAATATACATATCATACATTAACATACTAGAATCTAGTGGACGACTTCCTTGCAGTCACCAGAACCGTGAGCTTCCTTGAGGCTGGGGGATCAGGCTTGCTCTTCTCCCAAAAGCACCTCCCCTTCGCCTACTGACCGGCTGAAGAAGAAAAGACTCCTGCTGGAGTTTTAAGTTAAAGAGACTCTGTTGCCTTGAAAGCCTGGACGATCTTTGCCAACTAGAAGAGAAGCAGAGGTCAGGATGGTACAGCTTCATGGCATTCCAAGATTTGGCCACAAATGGTTCTATGTTGTACTGGAGGACCTCATCTATTAAGGTTGATAATATTTTTTCCTGCGATTCAAGCTTCAGGTCTGAGAACTCGTGCCATAACTTCCACTGCATGGCAATACTGGAGGTTAATGTTTCTAGTGTCCTTTTCGATGAAGTCACTGGACATCAGCAGTTAGTGCTCCGCAGCGTCCTTATGCAGGTTAGGTATAGCATGGCACTCTTCCTTAACAATTGTCTGGAAGCAAGGAGACTTAACAATCAAAATTGTCTCAGAGGTGAAGACCAAAACTGGCCACAATGGGAAGCTACACAAGGAGAAAACACCTGACTGGTACATCGTCTTGTTTGCATCAAGATACTTAGGCTTATTTTCCAAATAGGAAGATGTTGATTTGCCACTCAATGAAGATGCCATGAGCCTTTGCCATGGCAGCCTGATATCATGGAATTGTTTAATTTGTGCTGGTGGTAGGCACTCATTTTTGGGGACCCAGGCCTATTTTTCATCCTTGAATTATGACCCAAAGCAAGAAAGGGAAAAGCTGGAAAGGGATAAAGAAGGAGGAAGAGAAATATAGCAAAGCGTGCGAAGAGAGAAAACAGGGATGAAAAATAACCTGCAAGAGTGTGCTGAACCCGGCATTTGGCAAAGCCAGTGGAAGACCCCTAAGAAAAACTTTGAGCCACAATGTTTCTTCCTTCCTTCTTTTTTATTGACAAATTAGGCACTTGAATTGCAGGTCCTTGTGATCCCCATTATGGGTCTAGAAGTTGGTATCTGGATCAATGCATGTCTTGAATGTAAGGGCTCTAGAAGGCGGATCCATGGAGGAATCTGCCATCTCTGAAGGGCGGGTCAGTGCAGCTGGGACCAAAGTCAAAGCCATGCTTAGATGGAGGTTGCTACTGCCAGCAGGTCCAGCAGGTTGTTGCAATGACCTGATCCCCTGACTGCAGGAGCTGAACCAGGACCTGAGGGAGAACTCAGGGTATCTCTCTTGTCTTCATCTTTGCTATTACAGAATCCAGAAGGGCGTCTAATGACAGTGTTGAGGGTGACATGGGGGCAAATTCTAGAGGCAGGTCCAGATTGGGCTCATTGAGTGCAGTATCTTGTGGTCCAGCTGTTCCTGATCCCCAGGATTGAACGACTGATTTGTCCACCACAAAGTCCACAATTCACAGGGGAAGGAGAATCAGGGGTCATCTGCTGAGACTGCCCAGAGAAAGGTTTCTGGTAATGGATTTACAGAGAGCCTAACAGTTCCAGCTGGGGCGAAAGTGCCAACTCTTTCTCTGCAAAGATGTAGGTCAGCTGTGCATGCAGGAAAGTTAGCTACACCTAAGTACTATATGCCTCAAGATTCAAGCGTTGTCAGGACTTTTGCAGTTTGATGTCCAGGTGATCAAGCTCAGCAGTGGCAGGTACGTTATTTTCAGTGCTTCTTCAGCCTCTTCTTTATCAGAATGGCTTCAGGGTGCATCTGAACACTGGGGGAGGCCTGTTTTCTTCCCGTCTTGTTATGTTGAAACTCTCCACTCACTGATATGAATGCCGGAATCAGCCACAAGAGCGGAAGAGGAGCCATTAGATGTATCTAAGCTACCAGGCTGGTGGGACGACAGAGACTGAAAGCTGAAGTAAATGTGCTTATCTCCATAGAGCAAGTCTCTGACCTAATTGAAGTGGGAGAAGACCTTGATCTGCCCATTTGAGTGATGTACACAGTCTGTCTCTTAGTGCAAAAGACCTGCAGCACTGTGCCCAGACAAAGAGACTGACTTCACCATTGCATCCGTGGGACAGAACACTCACACTGGCACAAGGAGATGGTCTTGACTTGATGCTGCAGCTGTGATGGGGGCAGACTAGATCCCAAATGTTCTGCTGCTCCTAAGTACATCAAGGCTTCCTGCTGGACCATGACAAACAGATCCAGCTGATATATGTCATCAGGACTGGGGAAAATGGTGTTTCACCTAGATGATTTTACCTTCCCATGGTTCTTTTCACCACTTGCATAGGGCCACTGAGGCCATCCTCCATATGTGAGGGGGGTAGCTCCTAAAGGATATCTCAGAACATCATCAGGGGACGGTTGCACTGTGCGATCCCCAATGGGTGAGCTCTTGTATTTACCTACTGACTCTTGTACTTGATGAAATCCTATGTCTCTTACGGGTTCAGTGCATCCTTATTCTTCAAGCGGGCCATTGGACATCCTTAGTGAGGTGCATTGTGAGTTCCAATCCATAACACAATGAAGCTCAGGACCTACAAATGCACATATCCTCCCCAGTTAGGGAGATTCACATAGCACAAAAAGCAATAGATGGAATGTTTAAATTGATCTTAGCCACAGGTAACCACTTTCTTCCTTTCAGAAATCAAGCTTAAAAATAGTCTCAAGGTATTTGAGTGGGAACATGCATAAGAAAAATGAGTGGGTGCTAAAGAAGCAAGTTACAATCCAAACAATTCAACAGAAAACGCAATTGTCAAAGGCGCGTATGCACAGGAGGGAGACATGAAGCATATAACACACACATGCATAAGCAGTGATGGATCACAAGACTCTGTATTATACTGTTGTAGAAGCTGTTTTGATGTTATCAGTAAGTGTGGTATAACCACCATTTGAGAATAGACAGTTACTTACCGGTAATCTTCATTACTCCAAGTCAGTCGTGATCGAGTTCAAACTCAGGGGTCCTAGGGCACATAACGCGCAGTCCTCAACTTATATGAGCTGGCGCAGACAGTGGCACACAATCACTCCTGATAACTTTCAGGACTTAATTTCAACTTCATGGAATTTCCGCACAGAGAACATAGAGGCTGGCCTAGCCCAATACAAGTCCATTATAACAACGGCTATTGATCACTTAGCCCCTCTAAAGCATTGCACGAGCTCAGGCAGGCGCATTTAGTCAGCCTGGTTCTCTTCCAGCCTCAAAACAGAAAAGTCTCTGCAAGAAACTGGAGCAGCGCTGGCAACTCTCCCATAATGCACTTGATAAAGCACACTATGAATATCACAAAAATATAAGAAATGCCCGCAAAGCTCATATTGTACTACGATTGGAGCAGACTGGGAATGACCCCAAAACCTTATATACGATACTTAAAACCTTTACTCATCCAGAGGCATGTAATGATGAGCAAGCACCCTCGCAAGCTTTATGCGACAAAATAGCCTTGCACTTTCCAAAGAAAATTGATTTAATTTACGACAATATTACCCGAGATTGAAGGTGCCAATTTGATTTATCTGCCGACCTCTCACCCACTCGGACTAATGTGCAGAAGCTGGAATACTTCCCCTCGATCATGCCCGATGCAGTAGAGTCCTTACTCGCTACTGTCAAATCGAGCTCACCTCTTGATATTATCCCGGCAAGGATCACCTCACTACTATCTGAACAGCTTGCTACCCCTATCTGTTCTATTCTTAATCTCTCGCTAAACAAAGGTAAAATCCCTACTGAGTGAAAGGCAGCACAAATAATTCCTATTCGTAAGAACCTTAAGGCCCCTATGGATGACCTGGCCAACGATCGACCTATCTCACTGTGACCTCTCCTGAGCAAGATTTTAGAAAAACATGTTAATAAACATCTCTCAGACTTTGTCAAGGCCTCCGGCTGCCTTGATCTATCTCAGTCTGGTTTTAGACCCAGGCATAGTACAGAGTCAGCCCTGATTGCCGTCACGGACAACATCAGACAATCTTTGGCAGCGGACAGGCAGTTCTACTTGTGCTGCTTGACCTATCGGCGGCTTTCGACACTGTCTCACACCAGATCTTGCTCAGGAGACTCAGTGAAATTGGTATTCAAGGAACAGCCTTACAATGGATGCTGAGTTTTCTCTCCCATAGAACTCAGACCATTAATTTAGGCCCCTTCCGCTCTGAGGCCACGGAACTGATTATAGGAGTACCCCAGGGATCTTGTTTCACTCCCACTTTATTTAACATTTATGTTGCTCCTTTGGCAGGTTTACTTAGGAGGTTAGGTTTTATACCTATATCCTATGCTGACGATACTCAGCTCCTACTTTTCTTCGACAAACACAACCCCAATGCTCAGTCTATCTTTACAGAAGGTATGAAAGCCATTGCTAGCTGGATGAGGCACAATTTTCTCTAGCTCAATGTGGGGAAAACAGAAATGATGCTGTTCGGTGATGCTCCTTTGTTATGGTCTCCGAGCTGGTGGCCAACTGAATTGGGATCCGCACCCACGTCAAAAATCTAGGTGTCCGCCTGGACCAGAAATTAATTTTGAAGGAACAGGCTTCTACCACCATTGACGCCTGCTTCCATGCCCCAGGCCTTCTACGAAGAGTATTTCCCTTTCTCCCCTTGTCCACTTGGAAAATCCTTATCCAGACACTAGTACTAAGTAGCCTAGACTTTTGCAATGCTCTGCTGATCTCAGCCAATGAAGCATCATTGAACAAATTGCAAGTGGTCCAAAATACCGCAGCCTGGCTGGTCTCCAACGCTCCCTCCCTTACTCCCTCCCTTCCCCCCTTGCAGAGATTGCATTGGCTGCCAGTGCGGAAGCGGATCCGTTTCAAGATCTGCTGCATTGCGCATAAATCTCGAAACGGTAAAGGCCCCAGATATTTGGCACAGAAACTCCCGAAATACCAGCCTTATAGGGCATTATTCTCAGGGACCAAATCTCTACTGGTGGTCCCACGCTGTAAAAAATCTCGGCTAGGTGGTAAAGGCTTCTTCCACTTAGCCCCTACCTTCTGGAACCAATTACCTTTCCATTTGCGGGAGTGCTCCGATCACCTGCAGTTTCATAGGCTTCTGAAGACTACATTGTTATAATCTGTTCCTTTTCTCTGGCCGACAAAAGCAGTTCGCTAGCGCGGAGATACCCCTTGGGGGGTGATTCAGGTGCTTTATAAATCATAAATCAAATCACATCAATGACACACAGTAATTGCACTATGAGCGAATGCCCCTCCTGCCAGAAAGATCACAAAGTAAAAATAAAAAATGCTTCCATTACACATTGTGCTGACAGCCAAGCATATAAGCTGCTCCAGTAAGAACACTTCTCTCAAAACTGATGCCACAAGTTTCTTCATTTAATCGGAAACATTATGATGATTAACCTCATCAATGTTCCTTCAGGCAATTCAAAAACAAAATACCAAAAGTTGTAGAAGTGTTTCCACCCCCAGTAGCCTGTGATACGTCACGCATTGTGTGTGGGGAAGCCCAAGTTGCAGCAATACAGTTGTCTGATATTGAGGCTCCTTTAAATGCCACCTAAAAACGTCTTGTCGTTTTCCGTGGACTCCATTTGGCAAGATGTTCTCCTTTGTATCATAGGCTTCAATGGTGGCCCACTTAAGCCATCTTCTCAAAATTACCTTAGTATGTTTCATTATTTGTCTTGCTATGCCACATGTTATAAACAATGCATCCAAAGCTTTACTGTCCTAGCTAGGTAAATTGACATTGCTCGTTTGACAATTAAAGTATGGAGAATCTTCTGTTCCTCAGACTCCAGAGATAGCTATAGAACCGTGAGCACTGAATCTTCAAAACAGTGATAAGCATAAACTGAGGACCTGTTCTAATAACCACTTTATTAGGTAAAAAATCTTAGACAAATTTCAGAACACAGAAGAGATCTCAGCTGTTCTACTCTCATAGCAGAGGTGATGGCAACCAGGAATATCACCTTAACTGTAAGCAACTTAAGTCTTACCTGACCTAACAGCTGAAATGGTGGATTTTGTTAAGCCTGTGTACACCAAAGGTAAACCCCAATGTGAGACCGGGGATTTAAAATACAGTTTCTTAAGAAAAATAACTTTTCAACATTCTCATAATTACCAGGGCTATTGGTTCACAGTCCAGGTTTTTGAAGGCACTTACTGCTGCCCATTGAGCTTTTAAGGTACAAATTGCTAATCCAAGATTGAAACCTTCTTTCAGGAAATAAAGTATTTTGATTTTATTAATGAAAAATCCAGACAACACATTCTTACAATACCATTTGTCAATAAGACTGGGTGGATACATATGAAGTCTGGACTAGGGAAGAATCATAACTAAAGGGGGCATTCTGCCAGGCATACCAGCACACAATTCACCCAGATGCATTGTGGTAAATTCAGTTCTGGAAAATACTCACTTTTTTCAAAATCTTTAGTAGTCACAATTGTTGGTGCAGCTAGTGCTTGTATCTCTAGACACATGGTATGTCAGGCACTGTTCTCCCTAACCCTTTTTAGGTCTCGCATGACCCAGCGCATGCGCTGGTCTGGCGAGACATTTTGAGAGGGCTCCAAAAAGTGCTACCAGGCCAGCTTAGAGCTACAGTGCATGTGCGCGGGCATGCGCGCCTCACTTTCGCGGCCGCTTTGATGTTTGATCGCGATCACTTTCGGGGCCGCTTGTTTCCCTTTCTTTTTCTGCCCACTTCTCCCTCCTCTCTCTCCTCCCCCCTCACTGTCTTCTCTCCATCTCTGTCTATCGCTCATTCTCCCTCAGTCGCCTCTCTGCTTGATTCGCTTCTCTTTTTCTCCATCTCATTGGATTCTTACCCCCTTGATTCTTTCTCCCATTCTCTTTCTCTAGACTCTCTCTCATCCTCACGTTTCCTCTTTCTGTCTCTCACGCACTCTTTTGTTGTCACCCCTCAATCTCTCAACATCTGTGTGTTCCGCTCTCTCTCTTCCTGCATCTTTCGCTCTCAACTCTCTCGCACACACACCATAATTTTCTTCCTTTTTCCTGTGATCCTCGCTTCCTCTCCTGGGTCCTTTCTTTGCCTCTCTGTCTATTACTCTTTCTCCCTTCCGTTGTCACCCACACTGTCTCTTCACCTCTCTCTGTCTCTCCCGCACCGCTCTCATTAACCTACTCACTCTCGTCTCGATTGCTCTCCCACCCTAAACAGTCCCCTTCCACTCAGTCCCTAGCTTTCCTGCCCTCACCCCCTCCTTACCTCTCAATGTTGCGTGTTCGAGATAGACCAGAGGAACATTAAAAGAATTCTATAATAATCTGTAAAAATAAAAAATTACTAGAAAAGTGAAACACGAACAAACTCAAAAGTAAAAATAAAAAAAACATACGCCGTTAATTGTAATTCTATATTTGGGGGCCCACCGTTTCAGTCGCAGTAAGAAATTGTCCACCCAAACCTCAATGCTGCCCTTTTCCCACATATTAAAACCAGGGTTTGATATTACTTATTCCAGCGGTTATAGCTTCGAGGACAGCCTAAGACATACGGAGCGGTTCTGACACGGGCTATGGTGCCGCCCTCACCTGATCAAAGCGGGCAGCGTGTAGGGCTGCCCACGTCTGGTTTTCTATTGGCACCGACGGTAGTTTAACGCCTTGGAAGGTACAAAAATAAGCAAAATAACCGAAAGCCGGTATTTTCCCCATTGCCTGTACATACTTCAAACAGCAAACATGAGTAGAAAGCACTTTTTTTGATGTGTTCGAGGGAGCCGCTAACGGTCCCGGGCTAATAATTAAAGAAAACAGACAGTAAAGTGATGCTATTAATGAATATATACGATTTTGTTTAAAGTCACATTTAGTATCATGCCCGGGCCTTTCACAGACTCTTAACACGACAACACCTGACTGGTATGTTTCCCTTGGGAAGGTGGCAACCCTGGCAGTGTGGTACGTTTCAGGTGCAAGAGAGAGGTCTGAGTTTTCTGACGTTAACAATGGAACTCATTTTAATGACTTCAAGAGGTGTGGCCTTGAGGTTAAGTGCGGATTTCTGCAGCAGGCGCCATAGCCCACTGAGCTACAAGCATTTGCAATGCAATAGGTCTTGCACTTACGCAATTTTCAGCTATTGACATTGCAAATAACAATTCCTTTTATTTTTGTTTTCGTTTTTAAAACATAAATAAAAGGCATTGTCATTAACAATGCCAACAGTTTAAACTCACGTAAATGTGAGACCTATTGCATTGCAAATGCTTGTTATGTTTGGCTCCTTGTTCAGTTGTTGAGCTGACGAGTTCTAGGATGCAACACAAAAAAGGTGAAGGGAGGATGCTTGCAATGGGTCTAACCACTCGCAATCGCTTGGGGTAACACTGCAGCCCATCATTCTTTTGCCCACCAAGTCACCCCAGTTTGGACCCAGCCATATGCAAATCAGTCTTTACCTTACTCCAATAGGAACCGTCCAGCTTGAACTGCCAGGAATGATCCTTCCTGAACCGGAATACAAGGAACTCGAGAGCAGTTTTGCCCTGATTGAGGCTCTTCAGTTGGGTGCAACTTGGTTCCAGTAGCACAGTGAGCAAGGTTCCCATGCCTGGGCACACCCTTGCCCACTTAGGGCATTACAAGAAACACACAGAAGGTGACGGGATGATGACTGCAATACGTCTAAACATTGGCAATCACTCGGGACAGCACTTCAGACCATCATTCTTTTGCACACCATGCCACCTCAGTTTGGACCCAGCAATATGCACATCAATCTTGACCCCTGCGCCAATAGGAAGAGTTCAGCCCAAACTACCAAGGCAGGTCCTTCCTGAACTGAAACACAAGCAACCCAAGACTGGTTTCACTCTGATTGGGGCTCTTCAGCCATGCCTACTGGGCCACTGGAGCCAAGTTACATCCGACTGAAGAGCTCCAATCATTGTGAAACCGGTCTTAAGTTGCTTGTGTTCCAGTTCAGGGAGGACCTGGCTTGGCAGTTTGGGCTGAATTGTTCCTATTTAGAGCAGTGTCAAGACCAATGTAAGGTGACCTGATGAGCTGTGGAGTGTGTGCTTTTAATGGACAGTTATAAAAACTGCCTGCACTAGGTACAGTCTGCGTGTTACTCAGATCTATATTTTAGAAGCACTTTTTAAAATCTTAAATCTAAATCTTTTTGTGCACGTTGTGGCAGTATATCTTATGTTGCGAGTAATGCAAGTTTAAAATAATGACGTAAATATTCACAGTGCTGGGACCATGTAACACTAAAAACACACAAGTCACTACTCCCCACTGCACAAACCAGAATATTTTGTGTGGCTCTCTGGTTACACACACACACAGATATCTGCAGTGATCGCATTAACCAATTGAGCAGTGCTTCCAAAACATTTTAGAACCATGACCCACTTTTTAGCACGACAATCTTTTGCGGCCAGCTTTAATGGGCATGAGGCAGGTGATTTGTTAATGTAATAAAGCATTGTGTGGTAGTGCATTGTTATTTGCAGATATCAAATTCATTGAAATGGTCACTAAATTTGCACAGACATACAGTTTTATAGATAAAACTATATTGCATAGAAATGTAAATTTGTGTGGAAATTGGGTGTCAGTGAATATTTATTATTTGTGCATCACCAATTAAAGTGTCTTGATTTATTCTGATCATACTCAAATCTTTGTTTTCATCACATTTCAGAAATACAAAAAAGTGTTTAATTTTGCTTTCCTAACTGCTGAAAGTATACAGGTAAGTAACAGGTATTTACATGTTGTTGCGTGTTAGGAAAAAATTAGATCCTTCAGCTTTCCTTTCCTACTTCATGTACCCCTGGAGGATTGTCACACATTTCACTTTATTTTTCTTTCTCTGACTGTAAAGTGAGAGGATTTTGTAAACACCAGTTTCTGTGTCAAAAAATAAGCAGCAGAAAACATAGCCTGACATTTGACCTCTGACTTTGAAGCGCAGCAAACGTGACATAAAAAATGCAGAATTTAAAGGTATCTTTATTCATTGCCTGGACTTAGCGACCCTCCAAAAATCGGCTGGCTACTACCCATAGTTTGGTAAACACTGCAGTAGAGTTTTCACAACGTAAAATAGTGAATCTCTCACTAATTAGTTTAACTTGCATTTATTTTTCATTTAAGGTGTGTGTTATTTTATTTGCAGTTACTTGAAGGTGAAAGATCAACAAAATAGTTACAGAATATTTTGTTCTTTTTAGCCACTCCTTTGAACTCGCCCCCATTTTCTCTGGCCCCATTAGATTTAGGACCACAGGCCCTATTCCATTTTTTTATGCTTTTTGCCCTCTGTTTAGAAACAAAAGCAATTTTTGGCGGGAGACGATAAAAAGAAGCCATTCCTTCGACTAAATTGGGTTTATTGACATGTATGCTATGCAAGGTGTACATAGATCTCTGCAGCAATCGCTCACAGCTAGAAAACAGCGCTCACCAGAACGGGGGTGCGTGCCAGAAATGTTGCTATGATTGTCTCCAGCCACGCCGTCTTTTCCCAGTCCCCGGCTGGCCAGAAGAACTCTCCCTCTCTGAGTAGGCCAGGCGGCCACTTAAAACTTTACTTTGCATTTGCAGTTTTAATGGGCCCATCATAAAAGCGAATATATTTATGTTAAGTACGCTGCGGTTCCTTAATAGCCTCCTGTGGGTTTTGAAATGGTTGTTTAAAAGTGAGTTGATTACGGCGGAAGCCGACGGTCTCAGTCCCAAGGAAGGTAACAACGTGTGCCAGCCGGGGCTTCCTTTGCAAACGTGCCATGACAGGACTGAGCCCAATTCCCAAGTCAGAGCATGTAGTGTTTGCAATGCTGTTGTTTGTGCCTGGGTAGCAGGGCACAACTCCTAAAAATAGAAGTTGGGGGACTAACCAAGTTAGGTAACATGCAAGTGACATCATGGCAAGTGACATCACAGTGCGTTACATCACTACGCATGACACCGCAAGTGTCAGCACAGGAAGTAGCATCACAACCCATGAACTCACAAGAAGTGACATCACAAGAAGTGAAATCAGATCTTAAAACCTTGCAAATGTTTTTAACAGGTCTATCAGGAGTACATTTGAGCGCATTACAATATTTAACTAATTTGATTTTTTGTCTGGGTTGTGCCAAAAAAGTGACACAACCTCGATGCAAACACTGGACCTCAGCTTATAGATTTATTTTTTAAACCTCTGCCACAAAGAAATTGAGAAATGTGACAGTAAATATGTTCTGCTTAGTTGGTTGCAAAGTCTGTGTTTTAAATTATATTATGGGGTTGAGGCACCTGCTGCAGAGATCTTTGTGTGGCAGGTACATCTCAGGGAATAATAATAATGGTAAGATAACTCTGGAGGTTAACATATTTTCTGAAGAGATCTGTGTTTTGTCTACTCCCAGTTGCGAATCAAAGTAGCATAGAGGGTTAATATGTCTCCAGCAAAGCACATTATGCAACACGAAGATGACAGATTTTTATTTTATGTAAATGGGTGAGTAGGTCACTGCTTTTAACACAGAGGTCCTTTTGTTACTAGCAGTTCATGAATTGTAATCCTTTTTTTTTATTTTTTATTTTTATTGATTTTCACAGCAGCAAGTGAAAGTTGACCAAACACATTATTGTCCATTGGATTATACAAGAACATAGATACAACATACCAGGAAAATCAGGTTAATTACAAATTATAATTTAGCATTGTAACCATTCGTAAATTGGAGCCCAAAGTTTAAAGCCAAAATTCCTCTTTTTCGTCCCCTTTAAGCGATACACAGCATTCTCTAATTGATACACATTCAACAATTTAGTTTGCCATTGAGAGAATAAAGGGGGATCTGCATCGAGCCAGTGCGAGGTGATACAATATCTGAAGATAGACATTGATATAAATAGAAAGCCCTCTTCAGCACGTGTATAGGGCCGAGCTGGATTAGATTGAATGCCAAGTATTACGAGATCAGCAGACAGTACTAGGGGAATATTCATTATTTGATTTAGAAACACTTGAACTTCAGACATAAATTGAGATAATTTAGGACATAAGAAGAACATGTGAATAGAGTTTGCACCTATACATCCACAACGGTTACACTTGTCTCCAGCATTCCCTCTCCATTTTAATAACTTGGCAGGAGTATAATATAAATCGAAAGTACTCATAAAACTCTGGCTCTTTAGCGATCCGTTAATTAATACTTGATCAGACAGTACTAAGGTATCCAATACATCTATATTTTCAATATCCATCTCTTTTTGCCATTTTGCATTATAAGATACAAGATTGTCTTCTAAACCTTTAATCATTGCTTTATATATCACCCCAATTCTCTTTTGTTTCAAACAACATTCTAATACCTCATGTTTCTTAATTTTGTTAGAATTCACTAAATGTTTTGAATTTAAGAAACTACGTATTTGAAGGTATTTAAAAAAGTCTGCTTTAGGTAAATTATACAGTTGTTGAAGGTGAGAAAATGTTATAAATTGTTCATTAGGAAAAAGATCCCCAAGTTGACGGATATTACAGTTTTGCCAACGCTGCATAATATAATCGGAAAAAATTAATGGCAACGATGGGTTATCAAATAAAGGCGTATAAAAATTAAAGTTACTATCTAGATGAAATCTTCGTTTGCATATTTTCCATAATTGGAAGACTGTTTCCATTATCTTGAACCTTGTTTTCTTATAGTAACTTGGTTCTAGAAAACGGACCAAACATCTTTGTGCTTGACTACCAAGAATCATTGTGTAAATTGAAGGATATAAAAAATCATCCAGAACTATCCCCTCAAAAATTAAGCTGCTCATTAGTCTAAGTGATATCGCCATGTAGTATAAACGAAAATTAGGGATTCCCCAACCACCTCGAAGCGGGGGTAGAGTACAACTAATTAAAGACTTCCTTGCTCTTTTATATCCCCATAGAAATCTAGACGTTATCCTATCTAATTTAATAAAAAAACTGGATGGAAAAAGTAATGGTATAGTCCGAAAAAAATAAAGAAATTTAGGAAAAAAAAGCATCTTAACGACATTAGCACGACCATACAGAGAGAGGTGTAGATTATCTAACCTCTCGAGGGACCTATTCGTAGCGACGAGTACTGGGTCAAGATTTTTTTTTTTAAATTCTTTTTATTTGCATTTTCAAAAACAAACTTAAAACAACATCACTCACTGTTGTGTACATATGACAATCGATGACGATACGCCTCCACATCGAGCAGCTCATCACAATTTGGGTACCATCACACGAAATCAGCTCTACATTATCAAGTGCATGGCATACATGAGCCGATCATCCCATCCCGCCCGCATGCGGCACCACAAAACCAGTTCAGCACCCAAAAGAGTCCCCCTGGGCAGTACGGTTATCCCCATCTTGCGTCCGCCTTAGGGCATAGTATCGAGTCACAGCGCCTGCAGTGTGGCTTGCTTCAACCATTGTGTGAAAGGCCCCCAAATGTCCTTAGGTCGTGAACGCAGCGGCATAAGCTCCCAGTACAGGGCAAGTTGTGTCTGACAATAGACTGCGCTCGTGACCCACGCTCGAATGCTAGGTGACGTAGCAACTCCCCAGTGCATCGCAACTTGTCTTCTAGCTAGTAACAGTAGCATCGCTGGCAGCTTACGGTGTTTGGGCTTAATCATGTGCAAAATACCAAGCAGCGCAGCCTGCGGGGTGCACGGGATCTGTAGGCCAGTGAGTTCGCATATAATCTCTACTACCCTTTCCCAGAATGACGACAATGTAGGGCAGTTCCATGCCATATGCAGAAAGGTGGCGTCATGAGTGTAGCAGCGCCAACATTCATCCGTGTCTCTTAAACCCATTCGGTGCAGTCGACTAGGGGTACGGTAGGTCATGTGTATATATTTGAAGTGGATCAGGCGCAGCCTGTAGTTGGGGGACAAGATCTCAAGATTCTTACAGCACAAGTCCCAATGTTGTTCCGAAATATCCGTACCCAACTCCGCCTCCCACATGTCCCTCGCCGCAGGAAGAACCACGGGGTGGCAAGTCTGCATTTGCACATACAAGCGGGATATAAGCTTGCGCCCGGACTCTACCGCTAGTACATTTTCCAAGGCAAGCAGGGCCGGCGGCGGCGCCGGGAACGCCGGAGACAACCTCCGGCACGAGTGACGGAGCTGATAGTAAAGAAGCGTGTCCAGCATCGTCGGAGCCTCAGCATTACACATCTGCTCCGGAGTTAGGAAGGTGTCTCCCGGAAACAAATCGCCCCCAGTGCGGAGACCCAGCTCTTCAGCGCGCTCCCCGGTCCGCATGCTGCGCAGCGGCGGCCACATCGGATTCCCGCGCAGGGGCACAGAAGGTGAATAAAGAAGGTCAAGTCCGGCCCTCCGCCGCAGCCCATCCCATGCCCACCTGAGTGCGTGCACCGGGTCTATATCCGCGCATCTCCGGGTGTGTGGCACGTAAAGTGCCACATTCAGCGGCAGCGGTGCTACTCTGTCTGTCTCTATCGCCACATGTGGTTGAAACGGTGTTGGATGCGCCCAGTAATGCAGGAATTGTGCCTGTGCACAGTAAGCATATAAGGAGAAGTCCGGCGCAGCCAGGCCTCCCTGTCGCTGTGGGAGAGTCAGGGTCTCCCATGCCACCCTCGGTTGCTTACCCCCCCAGGCGAGCTCCACCATCTGCGAGCGTAGCCGCCGCAAAAAATGTGCAGTCAGGGGTAGAGGAATATTCCCAAACAGGTAGAGGAGTTTGGGCAGGATCACCATTTTGGCCACCGCAATTCTGCCAGCCAGCGAAAGGGGCAAGTGCTTCCAGCGGTCGACCCTCTCCTCCACCCAATTCATCACCCGTCCATAATTCTCCGTCCATATTTGCTGTTTATCCGTGCTAATCCAAATCCCCAAGTATCGCACCGGGCCAGTGGCCCATTTCAGCGGGCAATCCGGAGTAAAGCGGGGAGTCCCGGACGTCAGGGGCATAATTACCGATTTCTCCCAATTTATATTCACCCCCGATAATTGACCATAATGCATCAGTTCTCCCGTCAGAGGGGAGAGGTTCGTCTGAGGATCAGTGACATATAACGTGATATCATCAGCATATAGTGATATCGTCAATGCCCTCGACGAGAACCCAATGCCTCTAGCCGCGTGATGCTGCCTGATGCGAGCAGCCAGAGGCTCCGTGGCGATAGCAAAGAGCAGAGGCGATAGGGGACATCCCTGCCTGGTACCCCTCTGAATTGCAAAGGGTGCCGAGACGAGCCCATTAACTCTCACCCTAGCAGTGATGCCAGTATAAAGCAGTCTAATGTAGCCAATGAAGGCTGCACTCACACCCATGCGCTGCAGCAGCGGAAACAGAAACCCCCATTCCAGGGAGTCGAACGCTTTGGTGGCGTCCAATAGCACCGCCGCAGCCTGAACATGTGGGGCCAAATAGTGTAGTACCCCAAAGAGGGTACGGAGGTTGTGAGAGGTCGATCTGCCCGGCACAAAGCCAGACTGGTCCGGACGGATCATGATGGGCAGCACCGGCTGTAGCCGAGTGGCCAGCATTTTCGCAAAAATCTTTGCGTCAGTGTTAATTAATGACAGTGGCCGGTAGGAGTCGCATTGTTGGCTATCCTTGTCCGGTTTCAGGAGGGTGATGATGACAGCCTCTCTAAGCGACCCAGGGAGCACACCCGTCTCGAAAGCCTCCACATACATCGCCAACAGCCGGGGGACCAGGAGATCTGCGTACTCCTTGTAGAACTGCGCCGGCAGTCCATCCGGGCCCGGCGCCTTTCCGGCCGCCAATGAGCCTATGGCCTCCCGCACATCATCAGCCTCAAAAGGCCGATCGAAATAGCCTTGTTGGTGCGCATTGAACCAGATAAGCTGCACAGTATCCAAATATTCAGCAAGCTCCACCGGCGTGCGGGCCACCCGCGACCTGTAGAGGTCTTTGTAGAAGGTACGAAATGTATCCAGGATTTCAGGGGGAGTGCATACGGTGTCCCCTCCCTGTGTCATCACTGAGGATATGAAGGGAGATGGTCTTTGAGCGCGCAGGAGCATGGCGAGCGTTCTACCCGGGCGGTCCCCCTCACCATATCTACGGGCCACAGCATGCTTAGTCAGGAACTTAAGTTCCCTGTCAGCCTCCTCCTGATATTCAGTGAGCGTTGTGCGAGTTTCGGCCAAAGTGGCCGTCGAGGGGTCCGAGCAGTATTGCACCTCTAAGGAATGCAGGCGATCCTCTAATTTGCCTAGCGAGCACCTGATAGTCTTTAGGACCCTGGCCTGCCCCGCTATGCAGTGGCCTCTTATCACCACTTTAAAGGCGTCCCACAGCGTGCCCAGAGAAGCGACAGATCCCTCATTCAGCTCAAAATAGTCAAGTATTTGCTGATGAATCTCTTCCCGAAACACTTGATCCGTCAGGGCATGTGGTGGTAGCCGCCATGTGAAGGGCGTAATATATGGTTTGGGGACATTCAGAGTTAGTTCGACAGGAGAATGATCAGAGAGGGTACGTGCCCCGTGAGTGACTGCGGAGACCCATGCATGCACCTGCGGGGTTAAGAGCCAGTAGTCCAAGCGGGACCAGGCACCTCTGTGCGGGGTGAAGCAGGTGCCTTCCCGAACCGCGGGGTGCAGCACGCGCCATGTGTCTAATAGAGTGTAATCTGTCATTAGTCCACGGATGAGGCCAGCCGCTAGCGGATGATGTGTGCGGGCCACCCCCTCTCTATCCAGCTCCAGTGAAAGTACAGCATTGAAATCTCCACCCCACAAGCAAGCACCCCCAACCAGGGATTGCGCCAGGTGCCAGACATTCCGGAAAAAACCAGGGTCATCAGAGTTGGGGCCATACACATTAATCAAAGTGATCGGCATATGAAAGAGCTGTCCGAGTAGTATGATGTATCGCCCATCCGAATCAGCTTGCACCTTGAACGTCTGCCAGGGAAGGCCTTTACGGATAAGAATGGCCACTCCACGGGAGTAGTTGGAGCAACCCGATGTGTGTACCTCTCCCCACCGTGCATGTCTGAGCTTGTCCCCGGCAGCGCGTGTCAAGTGGGTTTCCTGTAGGAAACATATGTCGATTTGGTGTCGCGACAAATGTGCATTGGTCAAGCGTATTTTGCGGTGATCGTTAAGACCACGGATATTCCAGGTAAGGCAGCGCAATGCGGTCAGGGCGGCCTGTGCGTGTATTTCTCATGGAAGCGTGTGGTCACCGAGGGACCCAGAAGAAGGGCCCACCCGCCGGCACCCCGCCCTCCCGTCTTATGAGTCTGCAACCACAGTAAGTCTGCCCGTGTCTGGACCGCATCGTCATGTAGTGGTGTAGCCAGAAAGTGTAGTGATGTAGAACCAACCAACAATAACCCCAACCCCCCCCCACCCACTCCAACCCCCCAATCAGGTTGAGATAGCATCCCCCCCCACCACCACCCCCCAACTGGAAATGTCTTTCAATAGTATCTCGGGAATCATCCCACAGGGGCGTGGGGTCACCGGCTCACTCCCCAGTCTATCAACGACCGGGTGGCCGGACATTTCCGCCTAGCATGTAAATCAGTATCTCAAGGTACAGCCTGGAAGTCCCTGCATGTTTCTCGTCACAGGTTTCCGCACGGTACTAGTAGCGTTAATAGTGCATGAACAGCCCAGTCTCAGGGGCGGACCCCTCACCCTTTACAGGTCTCAGGTACACTCAGTGTTGGGCAGAGGGCGTGCGTGTCCGTGTGTCATGTTATTCAATGTCACTTAGCTGTCCCATCGGCGGATTCTCATGGTCATCTCTCTTCTCACGTTGCGAACGTTCCGCCTGTCTCGCAAACTTGATCGCGTCCGCCGCCGTAGTGAATACCATGGGCTTCCCTTTATGATGGATCCGCAGCTTGGCCGGGTATAGCATCGCATACTTAGTCCCCACCTTCTGGAAGATTTTCTTGGCCGGTATGAATTCGCGCCGGGCGGCCTGCACAGCCTGCGTAAAATCCGGAAACAAGGAGATAGCCATGTTCTGAAAAGTTAGCTCCCCCTTTTCGCGTGCCAACCGCAGGATGGTATCTCTGTCCCGGTAGTTAAGAACCCGGGCCAGGATTGGCCGCGGCGGAGCCCCCGGCACGGGTCGTGGCCCCAGCGTGCGATGTGCGCGTTCAACCAAGAACATGGCCGACAGTCCCTCTCCAAAAAGTTCACGGAACAGTCCTTCCACAAATAGTTCCATATTGCCAATGTTAGTGGATTCGGCAACCCCAATAATTCGTACATTAGTTCGGCGGGAGCGAGCTTCCAAATCTTCGTTGCGCCCACGTATCACATCCAGGACCCTGTCCATGCGGAGCAACTTCTCCCGGGTGTCTCCGTGGCCCTCCTCGCAGTCCGCGATTCTCGCTTCCATCGCCGTGATACGCTCCTCATGTTTGTCGACCCTGTGCGACATGCCATCCAGCCGCTGGGCCATGGAGTCGAGTTTTCCGTCAATTTCCTTTAGGCAGCCCTTAAGGTCACGGAACATACTTTTGACATCATCGTCCGGTGTTGGGTCCAACTGCGTTTCAGGGACCACCGTCTGCGACTCCGGCACCGCATCGGTGCCGCGGGAAGTCTGTTTCTCGAAGGGGAGCTTCCTCTGCTTGGCGTCTGATTTCCCCATGGTTCCCCCACGAGTGCCCGCTACCTATCAACAATGGCGGTGAGGGGCATCAAGCAACAAGCAGGCCACCTAGCGCAAGGTGGAATGGTAACCACACAGGCACCCCCTCCGCACGAGGAACACCGCCAAGTAGGGAAGACCAGGCCAGCATTCGTCCCATTCAGGGCGCGGGTCTGCGTCAGTCGGGTAACAATGGCGGCCCAACCGTCTCTCGCCCAGTAGGCCTCTCCAGTGCAGTGTATCCCCGGCCTGCAGGCACACGATGGTTAGAGCAGGTCGTCGGCAGGTACCGGCAGCCGGATATCACCTTCTGCGGGCGGGGATCGGGCCCACCCAGCGGGCGCCACGGCTTACTTCTCCCAACTCCTCACTTCAGCAGGCCCAATGGCCCAGTCACCGGATCAGGGCGCAGCCACGCCGGGTAGGCCTAGTCATTCAGTCCGCCAGCTCGGCCTCTTCCAGGCACCAGTTCTCCAACAGGGGCCAGGTCTCAGCACGTCCGGAAGGCACCGCAGCCGCTCGGGCGCCAGCCGCTGGGCTCACCACGTCTCAGTTGGGTCCACGATAGCCGCCTCGTATCTGCCCGATCTCGGCCTTCGACCAGGGCCTCGCGTAGGAGAAGACTCCGCCCAGCTCGGCGCCCAAAAGCCGCTCGGCCAGCCCGGCCGAGTAGCTCCGGATCTCCGAGGCCGATTTCAACCGCAGTGGCACCGCTAGGATCCCCTGCACCAGGGCACTTTCCGCCGTGTATTTTGATGGGCAAAGAGCAAGGCAAAGGTCGGATTGTCTGACGGATTAGGTGTCCGGCCGGCAGAGCCCCGTTACACGGCGGCCATCTTGCAGCTCGGCTCGGCCACGCCCCCCAGTACTGGGTCAAGATTAAGCCCGACAATATCTTCTACTTTAGGTGACAGAATCACACCTAAATACAAAGCCGTCTTAGATAATGGCAAACCAATTGGCGCGCCAGCAGCGGAGTGAATCATCTGTGTTTTTGAGATATTTAATTTATAGCCCGAGTAAGATCCAAATTCAGTAGCTATTTCAATAATCTTAGGAAAAGCTCGATTAATGTCGGAGGTCACTATCGCGACATCGTCGGCGTAGGCCAAAATTTTATACTCAATTTGGTGGATCGTCACTGGGGGAATATTGCCATCTCGCAGAATTTTTTGTAAATATGGCTCTATATATAATGCAAATAGCAGGGGGGAACATGGGCATCCCTGCCTTGTCCCCCTCGTTATTGAAAATGTTGTTGAGATATCCGAAGCAATTCGTATGCTTGCCTTAGGGTCAATGTATAAGGCTTTCAAGGCTGCTATATATCCACTTGGGAATCTCTTCCAGGCTAGGACAGACCAGAGAAATCCCCAGTCAACCCTATCGAACGCTTTTTCAGCGTCCAATAGTGCCACGCCGACCGGGGATCTCGAAGCCTGAGCCCAGTCTAAGAGGGTAATGATTCTTCTTATATGGTCCGTTGTATCTCTGTTTTTAATAAAACCATGTTGAATTTTTGCGACTAAATTAGGCATAAAATCTTTCAGTCGGTTTGCTAATATCTTGGAAAAAATCTTGCTGTCGCAGGTTAGTAGAGAAATTGGTCTATACGACCCTAAATCCAGAGCATCTTTACCTTTTTTTTTAAATACAACTATAGTTGCTAGTGACCATGAGGGAGGAGATCTGCCTGCAAAAGCTTCTTGAAAAACTTTCAATAATTCAAGTTTCAAAGTGTTGCGAAAGGTACGATAAAATTCTAAAGGGATATGGTCCGGACCCATCGCTTTACCAATAGCCAAACCCAGTATCGATTCCTCTACCTCTTCCCAAGTTATAGGGGCAGATAGTATTATAGATTGTTCAGTAGTGAGGGAGGAGGGACTATCTAGGTTTGAAAAATAATTAAGCACATCATTCCTTATACTGGTACCATCATTCGACTTATTGTATAAGGATTGGTAAAAATCCCGAAATGCCCCTAATATTCCAACAGTAGACTCCTGAACTACACCATCTTGGTCTTTTATTTTGAGAATTTCCGTGATGGCAGCTTTTTGTTTCAGCCTTTGAGCTAAGGTCCTACCCGTCTGTTCACTTAATTCATAGCAGTCTTTTTTAAATAATTTATATTTTATCGCTACTTGTTCAGCCAGAAAAGAATAGACAGTCGAGCGTTCCACAGACACAGATTTCTGAGCTTCTTGAATACCAATACCGCTTCTAATACTGGAAGCTAAGTTTACTTCTACAGAAGTAATTTTATCCAAAGCAACCATAAATTCAGCTTGTTTTTTCTTTAAGCGATGTTGCGAAAAGCTCAAAGTCTCGCCTCTGATGACCGATTTGAAAGTATCCCAGACTACCTGTATCGATGTAGATCCATTATTATTAACAAACAATTCTTTAATAATCCCCTCCATATGGGATAGGTAATCCTGATCTAACAGTAGGTTTCTCTGGAATGACCATTGTCTCTTATTGTAATGCTCAGAAGAAGGGATTGAGAATTTTAAAACAATAGGATTATGGTCAGAAATAATTTGTGGTAAGACCTCTATGCTCAAATCATCAAAAGCCTTAGGAGAAATAAAAAAATAATCTAAGTGGACAAATTTACGATGCGGGGCAGAATAATAAGTAAAACCTGGTTCTGTTGGTCTAAGCTTGTTCCAGACATCAATCAGACCGTTCCCCAAAACTAAATTCCTAAGGGCCCTATAACATTGAATCTTCCGTCCTTGGTGACACCTAATATCTCTTATATTACAGTTAGCTGCAATGTTGATATTAAAATCACCACATATAATTAAAGGTTGATTCCAATTCGCTAATTCACAATTAATAAAATTAAAAATTTCTTTGGCATCTAGGTTAGGACCATATAATGAGCACACTGTCATTTCTACCTTATCTATAAGAATCTGCGCAATTCCCCATCTGCCCCATTTGTCACCTAACGTTTTACTACACTTCCCAATCCCTTGTTTTATCAAAACAGCTATTCCTCTTGTAGTTCCTATTTGTTTTGAACAAAAAGCTCAAGACCTAATCTTTTTAACAGATCCCTCTTAACCCAAGAGATGTGTGTCTCTTGAAGACAAAGAATATCAATATTCAGCAGGTGAATCAAATAACGTAAGACCCCGATCTTCCTATAATCATTCAAGCCATTAATGTTTAACGAGCAAATTTTTAATTTTCTCCCCATATTGTGTTCTTAACAAAAATTTATAAGTACATTTCTGCTCATGAAATTTATTTTTTTGTATATTTCTAAGACCTAGGTCAGCCATTCTTGCTGCTTTACACCCCAAACCCCACCACCGAGACCCCCCCCACCCCCAGGTGCAGGACCTTCGGCCCACCCCCCTCCCCCCCCCACCATATGAGACTCAGGAACTCTCAGTTCCTGCTAGAAGAGGCACTGCGTTCGCCGTGCTCCGCGTCAGTTGAACAATAAAAAAAAGAAGAGAAAAAAAAAGGGAAAAAGGAAAAACATCAAAAGTACTGTTCTCTAAGAGAATAGATCTTCACATTGAGTCTTCATAAGGTGAAACAAATAATAGCCCTTATGCTAGATAAGAGAGCTTTAGATTAGAGAGTATCCAAATATTCTTTAGTTTTGATCTCTGAAAAAAAAAATTTTGTTTGGCCTTTCCACACAATCTTTAATTTGGCCGGGTTCTGCAAATAAACAGTGGCTCCCTTTTTCTGAAAATCTGAAATTAACTGCCTAAGATGCCATCGCTGGGTCACAGTCGCCTGACAAAAGTCCGGCCGAACAAAGAAAGAACATCCTTTAGCAGTTGCTTTTTTATCTGGTCGAGCTAGAGTTGCAATGTCTTCTCTCGCCAAAAAATTGTTAAAGCTGACCAGGATTGCACGAGGATACTCAACTTCACCCTGCCGTGGCTTCCTAATAGAAAAAGGAAAGCGGTGAACTCTTTGGATCTCTTCTGACCAGTCCCACTCTTTTAGATCCGGAAAAGCCTCGTTTAAAAGTCCAATCATAAACTGCCTGGCGTCGTTTCCCTCTTTCTTTTCTGGAATTCCGAGGAAGCGCAAATTATTCCTACGAGCCTGATTTCCAAGATCTGACAGTTTATAGGAAAGGTCATCCTTAAGGCATTTGACAAGTTCAAGTTCTTGCTTCTGAGATTTCATCTCTTCTTCTAATACTAAGATACGGGCCTCTGCTTCTGTCACTCTGTCTGCTGTTTCAGAGGAAAGTTTGATTGCACGACGAACCGTGTTTTTTAATTTTATACAGGAAGCCTGAGTGCGAAGATTTTCTAATTTAGTCTCCGCCCGATGAGCCATCATAGTGTCATAGATGGTCGACAAGGTAATTTCAGGGGGTGTTTCCGTCAGAAAGTTCGTATCTGTAATGGAAGCGGATCTCTCTGTGCATACAGCCCCGGTCTGACCAACCAAACCCTTTTCACCGAGAGAAGCAGGAACAGTATTCTCAGTTTTTTTTAGATTATTAGACGCGAGATTAAGAACGCTCCTCTTCTTACGTTTCTTCAAGGTAGCCATACTATCATTGGGTGAGATTAAAAAAGATTGACCAGCCTCTTCATCTTCATCGTCATCTTCTCCGGAAGGACTGTTTTCTTCCGTGTTCTCCGCCCAATCTCTTCTCTCACTTAAACTTTCATCAGATGAATGATCTGAGAGAGAGTAAAAATTTTCCAGCGCCTCTTGGGTCTTGGAGCTTTCCGTCATGTAGTTAACTTTTACGGCAGCTGAGGACTCACTGGACATAATATCCTGCAACAAATCGGCTTGACTTTCATCTGTCATAAGACTCTGAATGTCCTGGGCCCTAGGATTCAAACTTGTCACTGTTGAGTCTGTAACATCAGCAGATCCGCCACCCAAGGCAACATTGTCTCCGTTCATAACTGTAACCTCCGTAATATCAATCGTTGAGGATACTGTTGCAGTATGCTTAGATATTTTTTTTTAATCAAAAAAACCATGAAATAGTGGAGCGTTTTGTTTTAAAGAACACTGAGGTACAGGTATAGATGTATTTATGCTGGTCAAATCTGCCGTAACGTCACCCACATCATCATTACTGTCCGTAAGTTCGTATACTTTTATAGGCGAGGGCTCAGTTACAGCATTTTTAACTATAGGCAATTTCTCACTCACAGATGGCTTTACCTTTACACTGCGCGTCTGAACTTTCGTTTGCGGTTTCTGTATTTTCTGCGGCATTCTCCCACCTCCTTGTAGAGCGTTGCTCCTGCTCTCTCTCCCTCGATAAACCAGGAGCCGGTTTCCCGCTAAGAATCCTAGAAAACGCCACAGAATGAAGCGTTCGCGGGACCGGAGCACACCGAGAGCATCAAGCAGCATCCGTTGCAGCTGCGTTCGGAACCAGCCGGGCAACCAGCAATCTCCGTAATGGAGCGCCCGAGTCGGACACGCCGCTGATATCCAAAACCGCTGAAGTCGCCGAAATCACCACTGTCTGAAAATTCGCCGGTTGGAGTTCTTTTAGTATAATTAATACTCGCACAAATGCTCTCGGTCTCAAAGATAGAGGATTCGTTGAAAATTCAGCCCTCCGTCAACATAATTTCTCCTTTTTCTTCAAAAACGCGGAGCCGGGGAAAGGAGCTGCTTACACAGCCCGCATCGCAGCCGCCATCTTGCCTCGCTCTGATCGGCTCATGAATTGTAATCCTTCTAATATAGCACAGTGAGCTATTAAGGACATGTGGCTCCTATACCTTGTTACCCTTACTGTCTTATGTAACACATCCTCTACTTTTATTTAAACACATGATTTATTGTCAATGTATAACGTGTATGTGTGATGTAAAGCACTCGGACACCCTGCAATGGGATGAGTAGCACTTTAGTGCTATTAAAAAAAATAGGGGTATTTAAATTGTTATTTGAGTAAATACTGGGACAGACCAACACATCTGACATTCTTACAGTGCATGCATATCTCTTATATACAGGGACTAAGCAAAGTCAAAAGGATGCCTCTCTCTTAAGTACCTGTGAAGTGATAAACTGTGTGCCTTTGTTCCCTTCCATTGCTTTTAGGTGTGAGGCTCCCCTTAGGTCTAGAATGATACTCCAACAAAAAGAGGCCTGATGGCTCCTTAACTTCTACCTTTGTTATGGGCCCAGCTGGACTCTGATAAGCCCCTTCCCCACCTGCACGTTGCTGCTTGGAACAATGGCAGGCGATGTGCAGGCGCTGCTGAATGTGTCCCAGTGTCTGAAAATTACACCGGGGCAAGTTTAACATATTTCTGATGGGTCGAACCTCTGGGCAGGGTAGATGGCTTCCACCCTGTAAAAAAGTGGGTAGACGCTATCTACTCGTGTTTACCCTTGTTTTGTGTCCTGTCCACAAATACACCCATACATCGATCCTTACCAGAAGTGCATAAAGTGGGCACGGCTAGGACAGTGTGCATCTCAAAGATACATGAGATAGGTGCATTTGGTGCTGTTCTGCTTATGTCCATCCCAGTATTAAGTTCCAGTGAGGTCCTAGCTCTGTCCATTGGTGTAGTGCACACAACTGTTGCATCAGTTGCAGTGCTAACCCTCCGTCCACCCTGTGAAAAGAGTAGATTGACACCGTCTACCCGCATGTATGCTCGCCTTGTGCCCTGCTGGGTGGTAATGCATTTTTATGTACTTTAGGGGCATGTGGCATGAAGGGATTAAGCTTTGACGACGGCACATCCCCTACATAGCAGTTTTGTGCACAACGTGATCTCTTTGGAGGGCTCATCATGTGTCACCTTTAAGTGCAGTATGTCTGTGGTCGGGCCATGGAAGTTGCTGGCCTCCATTCTAGCCCCACCTTTGTTACTTGGCTTAAAATGCTTGATTCTTTCAAAATTACTCCATTGTCTCAAATTGCAAATATGTAAAAATATGGATTTGTGCGCTCTGTTGTACCGCCCATGACAACCTTCCCCTCACATCCTGGTATCACTTGGACCCCGCACACGCCGAATGTTGCTTCCACATCAATGCTTCGTCAGGGATAGTGAACACGATATAAATGCAATTACATAACTTCCTGTTCATTGTGTTCTTCCACATTAAAATGTGTTCTCTTCAAAGCCCATGCTGCTGCTCCTTGGAGGCACTTAATTTCAAAGGTCATGCTATTTTGGTAGTCAATATTCTGGCATTGATAATTTTGTAGGACAATATTTAGAACTCAATGAAGAGTATACCTCCCTGCAGTTCTCTAGCGGCAATAAATGGCTTGCCTCTAAAATTATCTTGCCTATTCTACCACCATTGACCCTGTTGCCCTGGTGATATTGATGAGCTGAAACTGATGGTATTGTGCGCTCGCCATCTAGTTAGCCTTCGGACTTTAACTGTAATGCTTGTGATGACGATTATCCACTGCGCCTCACTTTGATCAACTTTTTATTTCAGACTCAGATGAATTTATAGTTGCCAAATCTTGTATCCAAAAATCTATAAAGAAAAGCATCTAGATCAGTGCAAGAACTATGTACATTCTCTTCTCTTGAGGCTCCCTGTGACGAACTTTCCTAAGATAATAATTCCCCTGTTTTGTTTTATTGAAACAATCTTTCCAGGTCCCTTGGACTAATACCTCTCTCACAGATGGGTGTCTCTTACTATTTCACCGGTGGATCAGGATTCAAACGGGGAGCTGTACTGAGGGTTAACCCACATCAAAATGGGAACTGGCAGGAACATTTTGAACTGCAGACCGGCTATAGATAAACTGGGGGACAAACTTGAGGACAACTGGGATCAGTTTTTGTAAAAAACATTTTTTATTTATTTTAAAACAGTGTAACATATTGTATAGCAGGTACACAGCAATTAAGTCATAATCATTGATTAGCATAAACATATGGGCTTATACTTCATGACATAAATTAGGCAATCCTGGATCCATTCATTGGTGATATTCCCATCTCCATATCTTCCGATGTTTCTGTGTACCCCTCCCCCCCCCCACCCCCAGCCCAGTAAACAGTTTCTTCAGCCTTGTCAAAATAGTCCATGCACCAAGTCAATTCCTCCACAGGGGTAGCCCTGTCCGGATGCCAATAGCGGGTGATATCTCTTTTAACAATTAGCATACACATAGCCACCATATTTTGCATGCCCCGCCAGTCTCCCCATTATTCCATCAAGCCCAGGATTGCCATCTTGCGATCAAATGTATCAGGCCTGCCTATAATTACTCAATTCAGTCTCCTGAAGAGAGGGTCAAAGTTCATGCCCCTCAGTGTCTGAAACATGAATGGCCAGTGGACCAGGTCAAAGGCCTTTTTGAAGTCCACTAAGACCAAGGCCCTGGGTTCCTCTGAAGGCTTCGATTAGACAAGCATCATATTCAGTCACCAAAGGCAGTGACATGTTTCATACCCCTGGAGTCTCTTTGTTGAAGGATTAGTGAGTGCTCTACATCAATTGTTAAGCATTCTTAACAGGAACGTTTGCCATATAGAATGTCTCATGCAGGCTCTGGTAGCTCAGTAGACTAATGCATCCACTCCAGAAATGTGTTTAACCTCATGGTCCAAGGTTCACATCCGGCTGGATCCACTCAGTCTTTTATCTGAGGTTGACAGAATGAGTACCAATAGGTAACAATAAAAGTCTCTCATTCAGTGGCATGATGCTCCTAGAGGTAAATGTGTGCTCTACATATATAGACACAGATGTTACATATACACAACTAACCTAGCAAGGGTCAGACCACATTACTGCATTGTTCCTAACTTGTATACTGTCACAGCAGTTCAATACTTAAACAAACTAGGAAAGCATGGTTAATAAATGTGATGATTGTATGACTTCTGCCCAAAGGACTCCAACTTTCAAATCAATTTGCCTGACAAGCCTTATCAGGTCTACAGCGCATTGGCAGGTTTCAGTTTTTTAGCCTACTTGGGTTCCTTTGGATCCTGATTTTTTTTGCCTCTTGACTGAATAAGCAAGTCTGTGTGATGATGTCTAAATCCAGTAGCCTTAGCAGTTGATCTCTTCTTCAAGGTGGGTAACTTCTCAGGTTTTATGGCTTTCTGACTTTCACATGGCACACTCTAACTCCGCACTTGTGTTGGACTCCCCATACATAGAAAGCTCATCTGTCTTTGATCAAGCAGACAGCTAACAAATCTACGATTCACAGAAGCATGGTATCTAGGAAAGTAGCTCCAGCGTTAGAAATATATAGCATAAAAGCCCTAGGTGCTGCTAAGTATGGTGCCCAAATATATGGGGGAGTGTGAACACCGATTGCCTTTCAGTGACTGAATATTGTTTTATAAGAGGACTCAGGTAGGTGCAACCTGGAACAAGGAGCCCGCTGGGGTACTGACGCGCTACATCTGCAAAACTGCGTTATTTGATCACTGCTGGACAGAAGCGCATTGCGCTAGCGAAACATACTTTTTAAAAATAATAATCCCTATTTTGTATCTAGGTTGGATATTGTTTATTTTCCCTGGATTTTAATCGCGCCGCCAGCGCACACGTTGCCCCCCACTTGCACAGTAAAATACCGCATTGGCGAGTTACTCACCGCTTCTAGAGCGGGTCCCGGGTCACTTAGGACGCCATCATTGGTGAGGATCTGGGGAGGAAGCGCCGTTTGTCGGCGCCATCTTTGTTGTAGCGCTCTAGCGCTCTGACGCTTGGAAGGAGAGCCTTCATAAGCTGAGGACTCAGGTAGGTGCAATCTGGAACAAGGAGCCCGCTGGGGTACTGACGCGCTACATCTGCAAAACTGCGTTATTTGATCACTGCTGGACAGAAGCGCATTGCGCTAGCGAAACATACTTTTTAAAAATAATAATCCCTATTTTGTATCTAGGTTGGATATTGTTTATTTTCCCTGGATTTTAATCGCGCCGCCAGCGCACACGTTGCCCCCCACTTGCACAGTAAAATACCGCATTGGCGAGTTACTCACCGCTTCTAGAGCGGGTCCCGGGTCACTTAGGACGCCATCATTGGTGAGGATCTGGGGAGGAAGCGTCGTTTGTCGGCGCCATCTTTGTTGTAGCGCTCTAGCGCTCTGACGCTTGGAAGGAGAGCCTTCATAAGCTGAGGACTCAGGTAGGTGCAACCTGGAACAAGGAGCCCGCTGGGGTACTGACGCGCTACATCTGCAAAACTGCGTTATTTGATCACTGCTGGACAGAAGCGCATTGCGCTAGCGAAACATACTTTTTAAAAATAATAATCCCTATTTTGTATCTAGGTTGGATATTGTTTATTTTCCCTGGATTTTAATCGCGCCGCCAGCGCACACGTTGCCCCCCACTTGCACAGTAAAATACCGCATTGGCGAGTTACTCACCGCTTCTAGAGCGGGTCCCGGGTCACTTAGGACGCCATCATTGGTGAGGATCTGGGGAGGAAGCGCCGTTTGTCGGCGCCATCTTTGTTGTAGCGCTCTAGCGCTCTGACGCTTGGAAGGAGAGCCTTCATAAGCTGAGGACTCAGGTAGGTGCAACCTGGAACAAGGAGCCCGCTGGGGTACTGACGCGCTACATCTGCAAAACTGCGTTATTTGATCACTGCTGGACAGAAGCGCATTGCGCTAGCGAAACATACTTTTTAAAAATAATAATCCCTATTTTGTATCTAGGTTGGATATTGTTTATTTTCCCTGGATTTTAATCGCGCCGCCAGCGCACACGTTGCCCCCCACTTGCACAGTAAAATACCGCATTGGCGAGTTACTCACCGCTTCTAGAGCGGGTCCCGGGTCACTTAGGACGCCATCATTGGTGAGGATCTGGGGAGGAAGCGCCGTTTGTCGGCGCCATCTTTGTTGTAGCGCTCTAGCGCTCTGACGCTTGGAAGGAGAGCCTTCATAACCGGGCCATGAGGACGCGCAGCGGTCACGCGCAGCGGGAGCGCCTGATGAGCGCCGGAGGAGCGCCAGAGGAAAACCCGTTTGCGCCCGTTCGCGCACGATCGAGCCTCGGGCCTGGATGCTCCGGGCAGGTAAGAGTATACTCTCGCACTGAGTTACTAGGATATAAGGGAACGACCTCTCCCCGATGTTTACATTCGTTAGACTTGACGAAAGGCCACCATGCATGTAATCGGTGTCCTTTCTTCACGTCGGAACAGGTACCCGACGAAAATATACTGTCGGAAAACCTGAGGATGGCTTTACTTAACTGCCGATCCCTGCCTGGACACAAGGAGGAAATCTCACTCCTAATTACTTTTAGTGACCTTGATGTCCTGTTTCTGGTGGAGACCTGGCTGGGAGAACACTCTGCCCCAGATCTGGTCGAGGCACTACCCTTAGGATACAGAGTACAGCATAAAGACCGACCAGGAAGAATAGGGGGAGGGATCGCAATTATTTACAGGGAGAACATAATTTGCCGTCTACAGAATACGAATATCCAGGGATGTGAGAGCACTCATTTTACTCTCCACCCCTCAGACGAGAGCTCACTAACAGGGCTTCTGATCTATTGACCACCAGGCCCTCTTGGCTCATTTCAGGAAAGCCTGTTGGAGGCAGTGATAGGAGGGGTCTGTACGGCCACGAATTTCCTGCTATTGGGAGATCTTAACGTCCACTTTAACAAGCCAGAGGATAGATCAGCGAAAGATCTAGAAAATGACCTAGAGAGTTATGACCTCAATTTGAGGGTGCGGAGCTCCACGCACAAGTCAGGAAACACCCTTGACCCCATTTTCACTAATGTTGAGACCATAAAGGTCTCGGAGCCTTATCGTGTCCCTTGGTCGGATCACTCGGTGATTCCTTTCCACTGGAAAATACCCAGAATGAGTACTTCTACTTCCTCAGATAGAGTGTTAATAAGACCATGGTCCAAACTTGATGTGGACAACTGGAAGGGACTATTAGAAGGCAGCAAGCCTCTGGACAACTCCAATGTGGAGGTGGCTGCTAACAACTTTAATCAATGGATTACCCAATCCTTGGACAAACTTGTTCCTAAAAAACCCTCAACTATCAGGAAGGGAGAGTTGAAACACCCATGGTTCACCTCAGAATTAAGGCTGCTAAAACAAGAATGCAAAAGGGCAGAACGTCATTGGAGGAAGGACTTTAGTACTGACAGGAAGCTCAGTTATAAAATCTTACTGAAGAAATATAAAAATGCTCTTATCGCTACTAAAACGGCCTTCTTTGCAAACAAGATTGAATCCGCCGCCAATGCCCCCAGGGAAATGTTTAAGATCGTGAAGCTCCTTAATAAAATCCCGGATCCTCCTGTAATAGCAGGTGAGCTGAATACAAGATGTGAGGACATGGCAAACTATTTTCAGACTAAAATAGATAAGATTCTGGAGACGATTCCGGTAGTAGATTCTACTGTATGCCACCCGGTTCCTCCTTGGGAGGAAAGAAGGGAAGGTCCAACACTCTCAGAGTTTGCCCCCCTTACGGAAGAGCTTCTTCCCTCTCTGATGGGGAGCATAAAAAGTGGATCGCCACGAGATCCAGCTCCTATGAAAATTCTCAATCAGGCACTCCCTGCCATTAGTGAACCGGTAACCAAGATGGTTAATGCCTCTCTGGATTTGGCTACGGTTCCCAAGGTATGGAAAGTGGCCATGGTCAGATCTCTAATTAAAAAACCGAACCTCGACCCCGAAGACTTAGCGAATTATCGCCCGGTATCTTTGTTACCTGGGATGGGGAAGTTAATTGAGAAACTGACAAACATCCAATTAGCGGCATTTCTGGAGAAGCATAATCTCCTCCATCCATCCCAGACAGGATTCAGAAGGGGACAAGGCACTGAAACAGCACTGTTGAAGGTGGTGGAAGAGGCCAGAAGGATTTTGGACGCAGGTGGCAGCGCTGCCATTATCCTTCTGGACCTCAGCGCCGCCTTCGACACAGTTAACCACCATCTGCTGCTGACTCGACTCCGGAATCTTGGGATAACCGGAAAAGCCTGGAAGTGGCTTAGATCCTTTCTGGAGGATAGATACTACCAGGTGTTTGAGGGCAATAGCTGTTCTCGCCTGTTACCATTACAGTGTGGGGTACCACAGGGTTCATCCCTCAGCCCCACACTGTTCAACGTATACATGGCCCCGTTAGCAGAACTGGTTGCTCCGTTCGGCATCCAGCTAATAAGTTATGCTGACGACACCCAGCTGGTGTTTTCTCTGCAACAAATAGAGTCCCCGCCGAACAACCTGGCAAATTGTCTGGAGACGGTGGTAAATTGGATGAATCTGTCTCAATTGAGACTCAATGGAGGAAAAACGGAGCTGATGCTCTTAGGCAGACAGGATATTCCCGACCATCTTGCCTGGCCTACCAGTATGGGCGTTATACCATCACCTAAGACAGAAATAAAGAGCCTAGGCTTTTGGCTTGACAATGTTTTATCTTTTGAGAATCAAGCCAGAAAGACATCTGCAGTCTGTCATGGGATACTGAAATCCCTACGCAAAATCTTGCCCCAACTTCCAGAAACAGCAAGGAAGACCGTAGTCCAGGCGTTGGTCTTATCACGAATCGATTACGGGAATGCTATATATCTTGGGGCCCCAACTTCCACTCTTAAAACCTTGCAAGTGGCCCAGAATTATGCTGCTAGGATCTTAACGGGCACTAGTAGATATATGTCGGCGAAGCCAGCCTTGAGATCGCTCCACTGGCTCCCGGTGAAGGAGCGGGTGCGATTTAAATCGCTCTGCATTACACATAAGATCCTACATAGAGAAGGTCCTTCCATATTGGAAAACATGATAAGTCCTTATAGGCCCCAACGTAAGCTTAGATCGAGCGAACATAATCTGGCAACTATCCCGAGGATAAAACGAGCCCGCTCAGGCAGCCGACTCTTCTCTCTGCAAGCAGCAAAAGAATGGAACTCCCTCCCGGATTATCTGAGACTGGAACCTACCTTCCTTAAGTTTAGGAAGCAACTTAAAACATTTCTATTCCCCAGAATTTAATGCGGTAAAACAATGTAATGTGATTTAACCCCAGGCTCACTTTGTACCAAAAGCGCTGGGATGCTTACGGGTAGCCATGCGCTATACAAGTGATTTTACAATACAATACAATACAATACAAGACCACTTTTTAATGTGCCAGCTACCACCCTGCTGACCCCCATCTTTTTAGATCTGACTCAAAGGAAAATTGCCCATAAGATAGATTACAAGCACTTATTGTTCTGGCACCGCCTATGGTCAACTGAGGAGCTTTCCCTGAGCCTAGGATTAGCAAAATTCCCTGGTTCTGTTACCTTAGGGAACTATTGAGGACATTGGGGATGGATGAATACTGGACAAATCCGGAGAAGCTATGTTTGATCTTGAAGAGTAGGGTAAAGGTTATTTATTGGGAGTTCATTGTGTTGAAGAATGTGTCAAACTCTATGGGCACACTAACACAAGAGTTTGCAGCTTTTAAACCATTCCCCCTCTTTGAGACCACGGTTGATGAAATTGTCCCACCACTTGATCGGAAACTTTTCCTTCAATTCCGCTATAAGACTCTCCTCACAAAATTGTTTTGTTGTGGATGGAGTAGTTATGTACCCCAGGATGTTATATGCCTGTTATATTCCATATAGGTACCATAATATAGGCCCATGTAACTTCATAACCCTTCACCTATATTCTTCCCTACATTACATTTATAATGGTTTACAGGGACTGACCTTTTACCTAGATACGACACTGCATTCAGAACGCAGGTTTTCCCTAGTTCGAAATCTCATACATTATGCATGAGGATTCTTGGAAGCACAGCAGGACTACCATCTTCTGTATAATATCTATGTATAAAGTTTATGCCCAACGTCATCCTTAGTCCGACACAGTAATACAGCGAGGTAGGACTCCTGGGGAGACCTATGGGTATATATACATCACATCTTGCTAGGATAGCTAGAGGGAATCAGGACCTCCCAGCCGACACGCTGACCAGAGAAGCTGAGCTTCCTGCATGCAGACACTCCAGCTCGCAGTGGTCTAAACATCCCTCGCGGGCTGTCCAACTCGAGACCAAGACGGGGTCTCACAGTCTCACACTTCAGATAATGGGGTTGACTTTATCCTAGAGGGATTCTTGGCTTAACACGTACTCACATGCTAGGTAAACTCAGGTACATCTAGTTAGGAAGACATCGTAGGAGTACGCATTTTTTTTATTATTATGTATTTTTGGACTTGTATGTATTCATGATTACTGCAAAATGGTAGAGCTTTACCATCCGTTTACTTTTATAGTGCTTCTAATCCTATATATCTGCTACTGTCTAACGGTTGTTGCAGCTCATCTACTTTACACCAGAATAACAACTGTTCAATAAATACTTATTGAAAACACCCAGCCTATTTATTCTGTGTATCTCTCTAAGACAGACTAAGTGAGCATGTGTGACTGAGCGAAAAGTAGTATATTGTTTCCACGGTCCTGAGGGATCAGGGTTGTCCTGTTCAATAGTTGCCAAGAACTATTCTCTTCTTGGTCAGGGAGTTTCTAGTGGCACAGTGAGCTAGCTGGTACAAAAGGCCAGCATACCCAGTGGAGGTGTTCAGAATCAGTCTGACATTAATCCTACAGTGTATGCTGTCCGAAACACGCAGATCCTGTATAGGTTTTATAGGAACTACACGACATGCCCGTCTTGTAAGGGAAGCCCAGATTCTTTAGTCCACCTGTTATTCTTCTGTCCGCATTATAAGAACCTAAGGGCCAAGTCAATTATCCCGTTGTGTAGGCTCATTGGACGTGGTTATTACTTGAAAGTTATAAGAATCCTGAGCACTGATACTAGGAGGGTAGTAGTTTTGGGCCTAGCAAAATATTTGTTGGCATTATGGATTAGATGCAGCTCCGGACTGGCCGTAGCAGGCACTGGGTATTTCCCTGTGGGCTGGAGGGGTGGGGGCCGGTTTTATCGTCCCCTGTAACAAAAGTGGTGCTTCTTGCCAGCACCCCCCTTCCAACCCCTCCCCACTCCTAGGGCCGGCCAAGCAGCAATCTGCCAGGGCTGGTTGCTGTTCCCAGTCTGTCCCTCATTAGACGTGCAAAGTCCATTGTGCAATAGATGCTCAAAGTGCCTTTTAGCATGCTGTAGTTAATAGTTTATATCTCTTGATAAGGTCATGCATTTTTATATGGTTTTATCTTTGAAATACTATTTTAATGCTTTTTCTATTTACTCAAATTATCATATTTTTAGTGTTTTATTTTTATCTTCAATGGAAAATGTATGTGTTCCTGTATCAGATTTAGGCACACATTTTTTAAGATCATTGTGATGGAAATAAAGTGATGATGATGATAATGACTTTCACATGGCACATTTCTGACTATGGTCTGGTACTATGACACCAGCTTTCAGATCTGCCTGGCACATCTTTGGGAACATACAAATGGTCAATTCCCGTTGCCTAAAGCTTTTCAGCTTATCCATGAATTGTGGGCTCTCGGCACCAGACAAAAGTATAAATCTGCACAGCAATTTTAGTGAAGTTGGGGCCTGGATGGGAACTAGGACCCCTGTAGTTACACCCTTTCCGAGGTAGTTAACTTTCAGACTGAAATGTTTAAGAAAGATCTTTCTTATCGTTCTGTCAAAGTTTGTCATTCGTCCAACCACTCACCATTTTTCCTTATGGACAAAGGAGTCTTCTGAATGGGTCTTTACCTTTCACTTTGGCTTCGACCCTGGTATTTATCTATGTGGAGCTAACATTGTTGTTAATTTTGTTCTCACAGGCCTAGCTTACTCACTTTGTAATGCTGATTTCTATCTCTAACATCTTTGTTGTACGGTTTCTGTGCTCTTCCATTTGTGTCCTCCAAATGAATGTCCTCTCTTGGTGCCTGGCAGGTGTTCGTCTCTTGAGGGACTTGCATTTTATATCGATATAAAAACTATGAATTAGCTTTGTCAGGGCCAGACTGACAATTAAGCTCATCGGGCACTTCCCTGGGTTTTAAGGGTTGGCTTTAAGTATTGTAACAAAATATTACTCTACGTTAAAAAAAAAAAACGAAAAATGAACCGAAAAAAACAATGGTTATTGTGAAGTTATAGTTAGGAATTGTTATTGTGTTTTATTTTACATTAAAAAAAAACCTTGAAAATTTGCTGAAAAAGAGTCTTAGGGTAATAGCTCCGTGCAGGTAGTTCGCCATTCGTCATTCACCACACTAATTCTTCTAACACGCCATCACCAGAGTGGATCACCAACGACGTGACTAGCACCTAGCTAGCACTCGGTCGCCATCTTGCCTCTCTGGTGATGGCGTGTTAGAAGAATTAGTGTGGTGAACGACGAATGGCGAACTATCTGCACGGAGCTATTACCCTAAGACTCTTTTCAAGTACAAAACAGTACTCACCAGCGATTAGACGCGGGGAAGTGGTGCTGGCAAGGCTTGCAGAGGAGCTGATCGCAGGTTGTCGTGGTCTGCTGCGGGAGTAGGGGCAGCATAAGCAGCGTAAGCAGTGGAGCGGAGGAGAGCATTCGTGCACTCTCGTGTCCGCTGTGCTCCCGAAAGTTGGAGTCAAGGCTAGAGGTGGATCCGGACAATCGGCCCCCGGTAAGCCCCTGCAACAGTTCCAGCAGTCTTCGGATCAAGGGGAAGTTTCATCGACACCCCCTACAGTTCAGGGACGCCGGCAGCGAGTTCGTCCGGAGAATGCTCCGGACGGGAATGTCGCGATCACGCTAACAACGAGAAAAACAGCATAGAACTACAGTACCCAGAAAGCCCTGGGACAGGCCGGAAGGACTCGCGTCATCCATGTACGCGTCCACCGATCCCATAAAGGACCGCCTCCGCTAATAGGAGGCGCTTGACAATTTTGCCCCAGTTCCGTTTTTTTGAATCTGCGAAGAAGCATCCACGAGTGCCGTGTGTGTACTCACCCCCGGCTTTACCCGTTTTCCAAACACCGGACCCCGCCATATCTATTGACGACCTCGGAGGTACTATCTACGTGGGAGGTCAGCGCGTAGACTGCAGAAGCCGCGCTGAACGACTACGGAGCATCGAGGCAGACCGACAAGAATCAGGTAATCAGCACTGGTGCCCGCAGTCCCCTTCTGGTCCTGGTTGCTCACGCTGTGAGGAAACAGTGGAGGAGCACCGGGGTACTCAAACGCTCACGCTGTGAAAGGAACAGCGGATGAGCGCGTTTGCAAGGAACGCCATTCATCCAAACCTCTTTGGGGGCTCCCGCGGTGAAGGAACCGTGGAACAGCCCTGAGATAATTGACCCACACTTCCTGGGGCCCATAGGCGTGAGGAGGACAAGACGCCGGATTGTAGGGGGCCGGAGAGCCCTCCCTTGTCCTCCGTTCACGTTCCCTAACCAACGTTGCTTGCAGCACAATTACAATCCCTGAGAATTATTCCTTTGAGACAAGGGCTACGCCTGGGGAGTCTATTGAGAAGGATTTGGACTCTAGCCCCCTGGCAGATTCCCTCTTATGACAGGCTGGAAGAACAACCTACCAAGTTTACAGTGAGTAAGCGATAGTTGGGGGAAGGGTGTGAGAGACTTCCTTGCCTTAGGGCCGTGTACTCATTGTCTGTTTTCTTGTCCCTAGTACCTGTGCCACACCCCGCCTAGAACTCGTCCCTTACCTACCTGCATCCAGGACGAGGACCTGCTCTTACGCCTGGTTATTTTCCCTTCTCCCCCCCTTGTCTCCCAATCGCTTTCCCGCACTACTCTGGTTTTCTTCCGTTGGTGTGTGTCAGCGGGGGGGAGAGGAAGGGGGATATTCAACTCAAGCATCGTTCCTGCTGGCTGGCTAAGGTTAGTGGGTTGTATACTACTGACGCTCTGATGCATGTACGACAGATTGTCAAGCCCAAGATTGCATCCCAGCCCGAACGATGGATACCGGCGTTGTTCTGGCGTCTCTTCTAGAGAGCCTCACGGCTCTACAGGCAGAGGTACATGCCTCCCGCGCTGAGAACCGAGACCTAAAAGTCGAGTTAGGTACCCTACGAAGAGAAGTAGCGGGATTATCCCGCCAAGGCAAATCCGAACCCAGAGGAGCGGGTGGTTACATAAAGGACTGGACCCTCCCTCCTCCTGGTATGGGACAGAGACCTGACCACCCTAAAGGGGTTGGGGTCTTTTCCACTCAGGGCCCTACTTCCGTTACAGAGAATGTTCCCATGGTACATGTATTACAGAACACTGGCATACCATTGGCACCCCCTGAAAGGTTCTACGGAGATCCCAAAAAGTTTGAGACATTCCTCAATCAATGCAGGTTGCATTTCCTCTGTAAACCTGCGGTGTTCCAGGATGAGGCCGCAAAAACAGCGTTCACGATGTCCTACATGGGAGGCAACGCAGCCAGTTGGACAATACCCTTGATGGAAAGGAACGACCCTGTGTTGCATCACTTCTCCGACTTCTGCATTGAAATGAGGAAGTTGTTTGATAGAAAATCTCATATGCTTATCTTGGACAGAGAGCTGATGACCCTGAAGCAGGGATCTCAGGATCTCCTTACATACATCACCACCTTTAATCGCTTGGTGGTGGAGACAGATTGGCCACAGGAAAAGCGCACCTCCCTTTTTTATCAAGGGTTGAGAGGAGATTTGAAAGACGTTCTTTCCCAGGTTGTACAACTCACTCCCACCTGTGAGGAATTCATTACGCTCACGGTTCAATTGTAACATCGCCTTCAAGAAAGAAAAGGAGACAAAAGTAGGGGTGATCAACGTGTTCCCTGTGTCCGACCTAGAATATCCTCAGATGACACACCAAAACCTGCAGATCCTTCCGAACCAATGCAGATTGGAGGAATCAAGGGACCGTTAACAACCGATGAAAGGGAAAGAAGGCGAAAGATGAGACTGTACCTCTACTGCGGTAAGAGCGGGCATTTTATACGTGAATGCCGAACAAGAACGCGACTCCCAGAGAAAACAAGCAGCCCAAGAATGCAAGTGTCATCGGTGCATCAAGAAGAGACATCGGAAAACTAGCACACCCGAGTCAGGAGGAGATCCCTGGACCGGGTGGGAAGCAAGCCGCGATCTCCCCCTCCGTAGCTAACACCATCCAGCCTGCGGTGGCGCATCTCAATGTAGGGATTACCCTCTGGATTTGCCCCAATACCCCGTTGGACATACCTGCGATGTTGGACTCAGGTGCTACAGGGAATTAGATGGATCTAAAATATGCCAACACTATTGGAGTTCCACAAGAGAATAAGAAACACCCAGTAGATGTTAAAGCCGTGGACGGTACTGCCCTATCCTGTGGACCTGTCTTATTTCAGACAACCCCGCTCCTTATGAAATTTGGGAAGGACCACTACGAAAATATTAGTTTCGATCTCATTGACGCACCACACTTCAGACTCATATTGGGTATGCCCTGGCTAACCTTGCATGATCCCGTCATTCATTGGGCAGCACGTACCGTCTCCTTGACGTCCGCCTACTGCCTTGAACATTGCACTCACCAAGTCATGTGCCAGAAGGGGGAGGTGGAGACACAAGCAAGCCTCCTGGCTTCCGGTTGCGGGGAGCCTGGGTTTTGCTGTACCATAGCCTTACCTGACGTCTATCAAGACTACCTCCAAGTGTTTGACAAACAGAGAGCAACACGCCTCCCTCCACATCGCTCCTACGACTGTCGGATTGACTTGGTGCCAGGAGCTGCAATACCATGCAGTAGAGTATACGCTCTCACGGAGCCTGAAACAAAATATTTACAACAATACCTCACTGACAACCTGGCCTCTGGATTTATAAGGCACTCTTCTTCACCTGCGTCATCCCCACTTTTTTTTATACCTAAAAAGGATTGCGATGAGCTACATCCGTGCATCGACTTCAGAGCCATAAACCGAGTCACCATCAAAAATCGATATCCCCTGCCCCTAATACCCGTGCTATTGGATCAACTCAAGGGAGCACGATGGTACACTAAACTCGATTTACGAGGGGCGTATCACCTGGTCCGCGTAAAAAAGGGGGATGAGTGGAAGACAGCTTTTAGAACCAAGTTCGGTTTATATGAATACATGGTGATGCCTTTTGGACTGTGTAACGCCCCGGCAGCATTTCAGTATTTTATGGACGAGGTGCTTCAAGGATTCCTGGAAACTTTTTGCGTGGTATATATAGACGATATCTTGGTCTATTCCAACACTCTAGAAGACCACGTGCAACACGTGACCGCGGTATTGAACAGATTGCAACAACATTCCTTATTTGCAAAGTTGGAGAAATGCTTGTTTCACGCAGAAGAGGTCACCTTTCTGGGTTATATCATCAACTCCCAGGGGTTTCAGATGGATCAAGGCAAGGTACAGGCAATCACGGACTGGAACACCCCACACACCGTTAAGGCGGTGCAGAGATTTTTAGGTTTCGCCAATTATTACCGGCGATTCATAAAAGACTTCTCGAGAATAATCACCCCCATATCAACACTACTGAGAAAAAACACTCCGTTTCGATGGTGAACCGAAGCGGAACAAGCCTTCCAAGCCCTGAAGGAGAGGTTTACACAAGCTCCCATCTTAAGGCACCCTGATACACAACTCCCTTTTATTGTTGAAACGGATGCCTCGCAATACGCCATTGGAAGAGTACTCTCCCAACGACATCCTGAAACGGGACAGCTCCATCCCGTGGCCTATTACTCAAAAAAGCTATCCCCTTGTGAGATCAATTATTCCGTCACGGACAAGGAATTGTTAGCGATTAAACGAGCTTGTGAGGAATGGAGACATTACCTTTTAGGAGCCCAACACACAGTCGAGATTTTCACGGACCATCGCAATCTTTTATTTCTTAAAACAGCGAAGGCTCTGACACCCAGACAACTGCGATGGACTCTTTTTTTTGCTGACTTCGATTTTGTTATCAAGTACCGCCCAGGGCCTCAACACGGGAAGGCAGATGCGTTGTCCAGGGTAAAAGAACCTGAAGGTCTTATGGAAACGGATGAGAAGGACACATCTTTTATCCTACCAGATAAGACGGTACCTGACACAACAATCGCACTCATCACCTCACATGAGTTTTTGGAAGACCTGAGAATAGCCGTGGCAGAAGTGGACACACAAAACTGGATAGCCGAAGACCCTGACAGACGACATGAAAAGGACAGTCTTCTGTACCACTCCATCGCTTTGTATATTCCGGACCCTCTTTTACAAAACAGGATACTTACATGGACGCACGGTACACCTTTAGGGGGTCATCTGGGGGTGTATAAAACCATCTCATGCCTAGAGAGATCCTATTGGTGGCCTACATTGCGAAAGGACACGCATGAGTACGTAAGAACTTGTTCAGTGTGTGCGCAAAGCAAGGCAAGTCATAGAAGACCTACGGGATACCTAAGGACCCTTCCTATTCCACCTCGACCATGGCACACCATCTCAATGGATTTCATCGTTGAAATGCCCCCCTGCGAGGGATATAAAGTGATCCTGGTACTCATTGATCATCTGACAAAGATGGGGCATTTCGTCCCGTTAACGAATCTCCCCTCATCAACAGAGCTGGCGCTTGTCTTTCTGCAACACATTGTCAGGGCCCATGGAATTCCCAGTGTTATCATCACGGACAGGGGTGTAACGCCCTGAACGTCTCAGGATCGTTTAACAGACACGATAATGAGGACGCAACCACTTGTGAAGGGTTAGTTATTTTAACGAAGGCAAAAATACTACAAAGAATAAACAAAAGTTATAGTCACTGGAATCCTCCAGGCTAAGTACGTTACCAGCCCACAACACGGATGGTTCTAACCGTCCTCTGCATACACGCCGATCCCGGCGTATGCCAACAGAGGGCAGAAATGAAATGGCCGACAATGCCAATCGGTAGGCTGTGAGGGGCACGAAGAGTGTTGGGGAGAATCGAGGAGTCAGGGAAACACCCAGCCGGGGTCTCTACCTGAAGGGAGCAGCCGCTCAACCTCTTCCTCAGACTGCACCGGGACGCGGAGTCACCTCCTGGTGATGCGTCACCGATACCCCAATCTACAGCAAGAAGACTGAACCGAGAGCAGCCGCTCGATCGATCCTGTGGACTTCCGAGTCTGTAACGCGGCAAACACCTCCTGGTGTGCGTTACAGCTGGCAGTCCCTGTATCTCTGGTCGGGCTGGGAGTTACGACTCCAACCAGCAAAAGCGCCACTGCGCTTTGACTCAGCCGAGTCAAAAAAGCGAAGCTCAATGGTAGACCGGTAGAGCTTCCGGGTCCTTCACAGGTGACGATGGGACAAGACACGGCCCAGGGAGTAACGACTCGACCTACCTCCGTTCTTGCCTTACTGGAGCACCACTCCGGAACACTGCTCTTCACGAAGCAGGTACGTCGGTGTAAACACAATATCCGACAGCCTTGTACCTCCCGGTTCCTCCCTTTATAGGGCGTGTTTTCCTTGAGTTATGTAACAGCTCTCCTGTTTACATAAGGGCGTGTTTTCCTTGAGTTATGTAACAGCTCTCCTGTTTACATAAGGGCGTGTTTTCCTTGAGTTATGTAACAGCTCTCCTGTTTACATAAGGGCGTGTTTTCCTTGTGTTATGTAACAGCTCTCCTGTTTACATAACCTCTCAACCGCTAAGCATCCTGGGAGATGTAGTCCGTTTTCGCTGGTTACCGTTTTCCTCCCCTCGCATGACAGGAATTCTTGACAAGGGGATCCCAGTTCACGTCCCGGTTCTGGAAGGCTCTCTGTACCTCACTCGCTATCGATGCATGAACATCTACGAGCTTCCATCCACAAACCGATGGAAAAACTGAACGTTTGAACCAGACCCTTGAGCAATACTTGCGATGTTTCACATTACAGAATCCCATACAGTGGTTCCCCTTACTATGGATGGCAGAATTTGCGTATAATAACGCTGAGCATTCCACGTTGGGCTGTTCACCATTCTTTTGCCTGTATGGACATCATCCCAACATGCTCCCCTTTGAATGGCCAGTACATTCTAAACTACCTAGCATTCAAGAAAATCATGCTCACCTCCGAGCAGTATTAATAGATGTCAAACATAATTTGGCGGCAGCACAGGCAGCGCACAAAAAATGGGCCGACAGGAGAAGAGAAGAAGAACCACAGTATACAGAGGGCGATAAAGTATGGCTATCCACACGCAATCTCCAGCTAAAAGGGGTAAATAAATTGAAACCCAGATACATAGGTCCCTATAGCATAGAAAAAGTCGTAAATCCTGTAGCCATGAGATTGTCCCTACCCCTCGCTTGGCACATACATGCAGTATTCCATGTGTCGTTGTTACGACCCTGCCATGTCAACATGAGACTTCCAGACAGACCTCAGCCCATAGACATAGATGGTCAGGAAGAGTATGAAGTACAAGAACTGCTGGACTCTAGATTAGTGAGAGGGCGGGTCCAGTATTTTGTAGATTGGAAAGGATTCGGGGTGGAGGACAGAACCTGGGAACTGGCACACAATCTCCATTGCCCTGACTTGGTGGACGCCTTTCACAGAGAGCATCCTGGAAAGCCGGGACGACCACCGGGACGGCGGTCCTTGAGAGGGGGTTCTGTCACGATCACGCTAACAACGAGAAAAACAGCAAGGAACTACAGTACCCAGAAAGCCCTGGGACAGTCCGGAAGGACTCGCGTCATCCAAGTACGCGTCCACCGATCCCATAAAGGACCGCCTCCGCTAATAGGAGGCGCTTGACAATTTTGCCCCAGTTCCGGTTTTTTGAATCAGCGAAGAAGCATCCACGAGTGCCGTGTGTGTACTCACCCCCGGCTTTACCTGTTTTCCAAACACCGGACCCCGCCATATCTATTGACGATCTCGGAGGTACTATCTACGTGGGAGGTCAGCGCGTAGACTGCAGAAGCCGCGCTGAACGACTACGGAGCATCGAGGCAGACCGACAAGAATCAGGTAATCAGCACTGGTGCCCGCAGTCCCCTTCTGGTCCTGGTTGCTCACGCTGTGAGGAAACAGTGGAGGAGCACCGGGGTACTCAAGCGCTCACGCTGTGAAAGGAACAGCGGATGAGCGCGTTTGCAAGGAACGCCATTCATCCTAACCTCTTTGGGGGCTCCCGCGGTGAAGGAACCGTGGAACAGCCCTGAGATAATTGACCCACACTTCCTGGGGCCCATAGGCGTGAGGAGGACAAGACGCCGGATTGTAGGGGGCCGGAGAGCGCTCCCTTGTCCTCCGTTCACTTTCCCTAACCAACGTTGCTTGCAGCACAATTACAATCCCTGAGAATTATTCCTTTGAGACAAGGGCTACGCCTGGGGAGTCTATTGAGAAGGATTTGGACTCTAGCCCCCTGGCAGATTCCCTCTGATGACAGGCTGGAAGAACAACCTACCAAGTTTACAGTGAGTAAGCGATAGTTGGGGGAAGGGTGTGAGAGACTTCCTTGCCTTAGGGCCGTGTACTCATTGTCTGTTTTCTTGTCCCTAGTACCTGTGCCACACCCCGCCTAGAACTCGTCCCTTACCTACCTGCATCCAGGACGAGGACCTGCTCTTACGCCTGGTTATTTTCCCTTCTCCCCCCCTTGTCTCCCAATCGCTTTCCCGCACTACTCTGGTTTTCTTCCGTTGGTGTGTGTCAGCGGAGGGGAGAGGAAGGGGGATATTCAACTCAAGCATCGTTCCTGCTGGCTGGCTAAGGTTAGTGGGTTGTATACTACTGACGCTCTGACGCATGTACGACAGGGAAGGGGAGGACCTTGGCAGCACAGCCCCAACCATGGCGGCCCGCTTCAATCGTGGATCTGTTCCGGGGGATTGGGAGCAGTGTAGGCTCTACATCGGCAGGAGAATTACCCACCGATAATCTCTTGATTCCAGAAGAGCTCATTGAGGAACAGAATGTGACGGGTAAGCCGCCGCTGGGTCAAGGGGAAACTGTAAACCCGGGCGAAAATGTGGGGCTACCTACTAGTTTGGATGTAATTGCGGATGAAGATAGGACTGTTCAAGCTGGTCAAAATGCTGGGCTAAATGCTGGTATTGCTCATATTGACACCCTAGGGGTAACCCCTTCCCAACAGGAGGAAAGGCGGGGTCAGCACCAAAAACCACAGTTTATAGGGGTGAAGGGAGCTGTTCCCAAAAATTCCTACAAGCCTCATGGGGAGCCGCGTGTGGGTAAAGAGAAGGATTTGGACTCTGAAGCAAATGAGGCAAACTACTTTTTCTCGCTTTCTGATGCTACCTGGTCAGGTCTGGGTTCTGGCCATGAGACTAACTCTGAGTCTAGTGAGGCGGATAGTTTTTCAGGCACCGATGGCCGGGGTAGGGTGACTTCTGTCAGGAAAACGCACTCTCGGGCTGGGAGAGCGGGAAGCATTAAGCAAACAGATCTCAGATGGAATTACTCTTCGGGTGATCAACTGCTGGGGGTTAGAAGTCAGCTTAATAAGGAGAAAGGCTTGGAGGGTCCACCAATACCCTCTCCTACCTTAGAGTCTATATTGCAGTGCGTAATGGCACACCGGGAAGAAGCTAGATTGGAATGCAAGCGTTCTCAAAATGCTAATCGGAAACTTCAGGGCGCAGTTCGGAAAATCGCCAAAACATGCAATGATATAAGCGATCGGATGACGGAGCTGGAAACACGGACATCCGCGCTGGAAGATAATTTAGCCGGTGCAAGAGGTTTGACCATCGCACATCAAGAACAACTTACTGACATTCATTGGAAATTGGAGGAAGGGGAAAACCGACAAAGAAGGAACAATCTGCGCTTTCTTGGAATTCCGGAGGGGAAGGAAGGGTCAGACGCACGCCTGTTTATGGTCCAGCTTCTGGAGAAGTCTTTTCCTGAACTGGCAGGTTGGAATTGGGCGCAAGAAGTGCAGAGAGCGCATCGAGTTCCGTTTAATATTCGACAGCCTGCTCGCCCGGATGCCAAACCTAGGGCACTTTTGGTCTACTTTGGGAACTTTCTGCGGAGACAGAACGTGTTCGAGAAAGCAAGACCAAAAGCTCACCGGGTGGCGGATGGGTTCACCTTCTTTACTAGGCCGGACTTCTGTCATGTTACAGTAGAGCGACGTTGGCGTCTGCGGCAGCTAATTCCCCAGTTTCAAGAGAAAGGAGCACAGGCGTTTCTTCTTAGTCCAGCTAGATTGAAAGTGATCTGGAAAGATCAAACCCGATTTCTTTTTTGCGAAATTAAAGCTAAGGCTTTTTTGAATGCTGAGGGGTGTCGCCGTCCAAGTGTCCTCAGAGTCGCACGATGCTGTAAGGGGTCCACCTCCCGATAACCCCTTGGTCTGATAGATATATAACAGACACAGAAGGGTGATCAGGCGAGGGAAGGAAAGGAAGGGGACAGCTGGGAGGGAGATCTGAAAGAGAAAGAACAACATGCAATGGTTACATCAGCCCCTATCTCTCTCGCTATCACCCCGCTCTTCCCTAGCTCCCCCTTTTACCTGTAAAAGAAAGAATGCTCTCGGGGAACAGGAGACTGGAAAGACCTGCTCGCAAGGCAACTGGAACCCTACAGACAAGATACTAATCAGCAGAAGTCGTAGTATGCAAGCACCCTCGTAACTCCCCTCAGCTACAGGACCTACCATGAACTCAGGATTCTACTCAGTACAGGGGGGAAGGACGTATGCCAGGAGTCACCTTTCCACCCCTGTATGGAGTACAAACGAACACACATAAAATGCAGCAGGGCAAGGAACAGGATACTTCTCCTGGTCGCCCCCACGGGTTCTCAAGACGAACCTCAGTCACACTGTTATACTACCAGCAGGCAGAGTTCACTATATACAAGAACAATAAGATGCTGTCCGTGAGGCGACTATATATTACTCCCTCAACACAACGCGGAATATCGCTTTCCGAAAGTTAAAGCCCTCCGCCCTGTTGTTTGTCAATTGAGAGCAATGACCGGAGTTAACACCGGACCTAGGTGTGTGCGACCCCGCACGCCGCAGTTCGGCTTCCAACGGGGCCACGGAACTTTAGGACTGGGACAAACAAAGACAAGCTCCCCTTCGCGAGGAGTGCTGGACCAAACCAACACGGAGAATGGCGACCCCGCACGCCTCAATGCGGCATCCAACGGGGCCACTGTACTCGGACCCTGAAAGACAAGACGAACCTCGCCTTGTTTCAGCAACAACAACCAAAGAATGTCTGGACAACAGAAGCCAGCAAAGAATCACAGTTTTGGTGCAGAGCACCCCTACCCGAAACGCTGTTCTCTGCTTGCACTTCCGACCTGGATACAAAATAACCGGCACCTGACTGCAGCCGGATGTTTCCTTTTCTTCGCCGGAGCGTCCAGCGTGCTGACGTCACGCACGTCAGCACGCATTGCCTCATGGGAATGGTAGTTCCCGTCATGTCCTCCGACCGCGGGTGGTTCCCGCTCGGACTGGCAGTGCTCTCTGGCGCACCCTGTGAGCCACAACAGTACATCCCTCCCCCGAAGAGCACTGACATAAACAAGCTTTTTTCGGATATTTCTTGTGGAATTGAGCCACCAGTGCAGGAGCGTGGACACTGGAAGCTGGTTCCCAGGAGTTTTCCTCCTCCCCATATCCCTTCCAGGCCAGCAAGTACCACGACCTGGAGCGATGTATCTTGGAATCCAAAACCCCTCTCACCTCGTACTCTGCTTCGCTATTTACAATGACTGGAGCAGGGGCCATATTGGGCTTCACCAGCGCTGGCTTCACTAGGGACACATGAAAAGCCGAATGAATGCGCAAGGAGGAGGGCAAAGAAAGTTTAACCACTACCGGAGTCACCAATTTCACCACCCGATAGGGACCTATGTACTTGGGGTTGAACACGCTATAGCGTTTGAACCGGATGTTTTTTGTGGATAACCACACATAATCTCCCACTTTATATACAGGTCCCTGCCGTCTGAGTTTGTCGGCGGAAGCTTTGTATCTGTGCTTGGCCTCTCGCAGATTGCTTCTTGCCTTCTGTAAAGTGGTGTGAATGCGCTCTATTCTACTCTGCGCTTCTGGAACCTTAGTTGGTTGTATTGGATTAAGGAAGGGTGAAAACCAAGGATGGAAACCATATGTGCAGTAATATGGTGTGAGTTTGGTGGATGCATGTGATGCGCTGTTATACGCCACTTCAGCTAACCATAGTAAGTCCACCCAATCGTTTTTTGAAGCGCTGGAGTAACACCTTAAGTATTGCTTAAGGGTTTGATTGACCCTTTCGGTCTGTCCATCCGTTTGCGGGTGAAAACTAGTGGAAATGTTGGATTCTATCCCTAACGATGAACACCAGGTCTTCCAGAAGTTTGCTGTGAATTGGCTTCCGCAGTCTGAGACAATCCTCCGGGGCAGGCCGTGTAGGCGGACCACGTTCACTAGTAGTATATGTGCCAACTGTCCTGACGTGGGTATTTTCTCACAGGCTACGAAGTGTGCCATCTTTGTTAAATAGTCCACTATGACCGTGATTACGGTACATCCCTTGTTGCTAGGCATTCCCACGATGAAGTCCACCGAAATGTTTTCCCACGGGAGATTAGGTGTGGGGAGCGGTTGTAGCAAACCTGCTGGTTTGGAATGTGAGGCCTTCATTTGACTGCATACTCTGCACTCCTTCACCCAAGTGCCCACATCCTCCCGTACCGAAGGCCACCAGAATTGCCTTAGGACCCTATCAAGGGTTTTCTCTCGGCCGTTGTGACCTGCGCAGGGTAGAATATGACACCATTTGAATGCTTGAAGACGTAAGGCCCGAATGGGCAGAAGTATCTGCTTTCCCCGTATCGGTATGTCATGAATCAAGCTCCAGCTGGGATTGCTTCTCAGCCAGGTTTTCCATCGGTTTGTCTGGACGTTCCGGGATACACTTCTCAAGAACAGATCTGTACACGTCGCCCCTATCACGTGTTCAGGGCTGATGATGGCTCCTTTAGGTGAATTAGGGAGAGCGGCCTGGGAAGCTTGCCGGGATAAAGCATCTGCTTTTTTGTTTTCCTTTCCAGGCCTATAAGTAACAAGGAAGTTATATCCCGCAAAAAAGAGAGTCCACCTTAGTTGACGGGGGGTTAGGTGTCTCGCTGCCGTCATGAACTGTAAGTTCCTGTGGTCGGTATATACCGTAACCACGTGTCTGGCACCCATGAGATGATGCCTCCATTCACTGAAGGCGTCTTTGATGGCGAGTAGTTCTTTTTCGGCGATGTTGTAATTGCACTCCGCGGAATTCAATTTTCGTGACATGTATGCCACTGGATGCAGTTGCCCTGTTTCGACATGCCTCTGTGATAACACCGCTCCCAATGCTGTGTCGGAGGCATCGGCCTCCACGATAAATGGATATTCAGGGTGTGCATGAGCCAACACCGGGGCCGTAGAAAACGCCTCTTTTAGCTCATCGAAACCCTTTTGGGCCCCAGCGGTCCACTGGAACACCGCCTTCTTGCGCAATAGCTGAGTGAGAGGGGTTGCCAAGTCTGAGAAGTGGTGGATAAAGCGACGATAGAAGTTGGCAAACCCCAAAAAACACTGTACATCTCTGAGGTTGTGGGGAGTAGGCCATTGTTTAACTGCCAATACCTTCCTTTCTGACATTTCCTGCCCCCAGGGTGTGAGGTTCACCCCTAGAAACTCCACAGACGTCACCCCAAACTCGCACTTACTGATCTTGCAAAATAAGTGGTGTTTTCTTAGAGTTTGAAGGATGGTTTTTACATGTTGCGTATGTTCCCTGGTGTCCTGGGAGTAGATTAAAATGTCATCGATGTACACTATGACAAAGTGGTCCAGATATTCACGGAGCACATCGTTTAGGAAGAATTGAAAGGCCGCGGGGGCATTGCATAGCCCGAAGGGCATAACTAAGTACTCATAGAGTCCGAATCTGGTTTTGAACGCAGTCTTCCATTCGTCCCCTCTCCTCATTCGGACTAAATGGTATGCCCCCTTCAGATCTAATCGCGTGTAGATCGCTGCCTCTTTTACCTGCTCCAACAGAACGTTGATTAGTGGTAGCGGATACCGGTTCTTCACGGTAATGGCATTTAACGCCCTGTAGTCCACGCACGCGCGAAGTTCGCCATTGGCTTTAGGAATGAAGAAGAGAGGCGACGCTGCTGGGGATTTTGACACTCTTATAAACCCCAGGCCCAAATATTTATCCAAATACTCCCTGAGGTACTTATGTTCTGGCTCCGTTAGGGCATACACCCGTCCCGCGGGAACGACCGCCCCAGGTATCAGGTCTATTTGACAATCGTACGCCCTGTGGGGAGGCAGGACTTCGGCGTTGTCCTCGTTGAAAACATCGTTGTATTCTTTATAGACCTCGGGTAATGTTACTGCTTGTTCGACTGCGGTCGCCACCTGGTAACAAGTTGCCAATGACATGGCAGGGTTTCTTGTGGAAACGTTGCAGTTCGCTAGACAGTAGTCGGAGGTAAACTGCAGGGTTTTTTCGAGCCAATTTATGAGAGGGTTGTGGAGGCACAACCAAGTCAACCCTAGTATTACTCCGTAATGGGGTGCTGGAATAACGTTAAAGGAAATCAACTCCTGGTGCTCCGTCCCCTGTTTTACCGATAAAGGTCCTGTATGGTATCTCACCGGTCCTGAATCCAACATTTTTCCATCAACCGCAAACACCATCTCCGGCATGCTTTTCTCCTGTAACTTTATTCCGAGCCTTACCACCTGATCTTGGTCCATAAAACACCCCGTGGCCCCAGAATCCAATAATGCCCGGACTGGCAACCACCTGTCTTGCACCAAGATGTGCACGTCCACATAAAAATGGCTTCTTTCCTTGGTCTTCAAGTCTTCCAACGAAGGGATGTACAGTGCGCTCAAAGGATTCCCTTCATCCTCCTTTAAGCTGGAGCGTTTCCCGCCTCCGAGAGGGTGGTTCTTGTAACCGCAGCTTTCTGATCCGATCGTGGAGTTTTGGGCCGCAGACTGCATTCGCGAATGAAATGCCCCTTCCGTCCGCAATACAAGCATAGGCCTTTCTTCCGCCTATACTCTCGTTCTTCGGAGGTGAGCGGGGAACGGACGGCTCCAATTTCCATAGGCTCGGTTTTTGAGGAACCAGGGTGGTTCGCTGCCCTAGTAGGTTCCACAGTAGGCACCGGTCTCTCCCGCCGTCTGTGGTCCCCTTTTCTCATGCTTAGGCGATGATCCAACCTTAACACCAAACTGATGAGTGCGTCACAGGTGACCGGTTGCGGGTCGATCTGCGCCACCACATCCTTCAAGTCTTCGCTTAGCCCTTGATGGAAAAGAGCCGCTTGCTTCTCTTCTGGCCACTCGGTTTCAGTGATCAGTCTCCTAAAATCGTTAATATAGGAGATAACATCCCTATTGCCTTGTCGCAATTCTAGCAGATCTCTGTCGGCTGAGAGCGTGGCGGCTCGACGGTTGAATGTTTTCTCGAATTCTTCCAGAAATGCATTCCAATCATATAGGAGCTGATCGTCTCTTCTCACCAGCGGGACTGCCCATTGAGCTGCGTCCCCAGATAAATACGAGAGAAGAAAGGCTACCTTTGAATGGTTTGTGTTAAACGCCCTAGCCCTACAGGTAAAATGTAACATCACTTGCGTGAGAAAGACTTGCAACTTCCCGCCTTCCCCGCTGAACCTTTCAGGAGTAGCTAATTACACTGGCGTGGGAATCTCCACAACAACGGGAGCCGTAGGGGTGGCGCGGGGTAAGCCTGCATCGAAGGGATTGCGTTCCAAGCGATCTACCTGCGCCTGTAGTGTTGCTGTTTCTGTTCTAGAGGCAGCTACCTCAGCCTGCAACAAGGCCAACGCAGCTATAACATCCTCAAAGGTGGCCATCCCACCGTGCGACTGGGAGGACAGTTATCCGTGGGCCGGTTATTCTGTCGCCGTCCAAGTGTCCTCAGAGTCGCACGATGCTGTAAGGGGTCCACCTCCCGATAACCCCTTGGTCTGATAGATATATAACAGACACAGAAGGGTGATCAGGCGAGGGAAGGAAAGGAAGGGGACAGCTGGGAGGGAGATCTGAAAGAGAAAGAACAACATGCAATGGTTACATCAGCCCCTATCTCTCTCGCTATCACCCCGCTCTTCCCTAGCTCCCCCTTTTACCTGTAAAAGAAAGAATGCTCTCGGGGAACAGGAGACTGGAAAGACCTGCTCGCAAGGCAACTGGAACCCTACAGACAAGATACTAATCAGCAGAGGTCGTAGTATGCAAGCACCCTCGTAACTCCCCTCAGCTACAGGACCTACCATGAACTCAGGATTCTTCTCAGTACAGGGGGGAAGGACGTATGCCAGGAGTCACCTTTCCACCCCTGTATGGAGTACAAACGAACACACATAAAATGCAGCAGGGCAAGGAACAGGATACTTCTCCTGGTCGCCCCCACGGGTTCTCAAGACGAACCTCAGTCACACTGTTATACTACCAGCAGGCAGAGTTCACTATATACAAGAACGATAAGATGCTGTCCGTGAGGCGACTATATATTACTCCCTCAACACAACGCGGAATATCGCTTTCCGAAAGTTAAAGCCCTCCGCCCTGTTGTTTGTCAATTGAGAGCAATGACCGGAGTTAACACCGGACCTAGGTGTGTGCGACCCCGCACGCCGCAGTTCGGCTTCCAACGGGGCCACGGAACTTTAGGACTGGGACAAACAAAGACAAGCTCCCCTTCGCGAGGAGTGCTGGACCAAACCAACACGGAGAATGGCGACCCCGCACGCCTCAATGCGGCATCCAACGGGGCCACTGTACTCGGACCCTGAAAGACAAGACGAACCTCGCCTTGCTTCAGCAACAACAACCAAAGAATGTCTGGACGACAGAAGCCAGCAAAGAATCACAGTTTTGGTGCAGAGCACCCCTACCCGAAACGCTGTTCTCTGCTTGCACTTCCGACCTGGATACAAAATAACCGGCACCTGACTGCAGCCGGATGTTTCCTTTTCTTCGCCGGAGCGTCCAGCGTGCTGACGTCACGCACGTCAGCACGCATTGCCTCATGGGAATGGTAGTTCCCGTCATGTCCTCCGACCGCGGGTGGTTCCCGCTCGGACTGGCAGTGCTCTCTGGCGCACCCTGTGAGCCACAACAAGGGGTGAACCAATGTAATGTGGTATTATGAGAATATGTGCATCAAGTAGGGTTGGATATCTCATGGTATCTTCTGAAATTTGTTTTCTGATGTCCTCTTTTGCCTAGGAATAACATATTTATGAAAGTAAAGCATAAAATGTGTTTGTACGCCGTCACTAGGGTTTGGATCACCATTCATCACTTACAGACCTAGAGAGGTCTGATGCCTTATTTCACAGGGAGGGGGACTGGGGGGAAAGGGGTAGGTCGTTGTGTGGGGTGGTAAGGGTGGTAAAGGGGGGTAAAAAACAGAAATTCCAGGACAGCAAGCTAGGTGGACGGAAAGCAAGATGTACCAGTGGAGTGGTAGTAATTATAATTTGGAGGGGTCTTAAGTGGTTGGAAAGTTTTTATTGGTATAAAGAAAGTTGCAAAGGAGGGGTGATGAGACAGACAAAACAAGGGCAAAATCAATATGGGTAGGTTAACCATATCTACAATTAATATTGGGGGATTAAATGACAGAGACAAAAGAAATAGGGCTGGAGAGATGTTGCGAGGAATAGGGGCAGATATCATATGTCAACAAGAGACACACATTCCATGGCAGAAAAGAGGGATTAATATTATACCGGGCTATGCTCAGGTTGTTTGTTCCTCTCAGTCTACCAACACGAGAGGGGTGGCTATACATGTCTCTCGGCGATTGTTACCAATTGAACGGGTTAAGTCGGATAAATCCGGGCGGTGGGCCATTGCCTCCTTACTAAATCAACTCACCATCTGTACAGTGTACGGTTCTAATCTTGATGATTCAGACTTATGGTCAAAACTGGAGATCGAATTAGCAGCCTGGCCAACACCATTAATTATTTGTGGGGATCTGAAAATTCATGTAGATACTGGGAGATGGGGAAAGAATGGCTATATAGGGCGGAAACCTCAGGTTTTTAAAGCTATAAATGCTATCATTGCTAGTCACGGGCTGGTGGATATGTGGTCTTGTAAGAAAGCAGCGGATCCCGGGTTTACCTATTTTTCGTATCCGCATAGGAAGTACGTCAGATTGGATTATTTTCTGGCCTCTGCTTCTCTCAGCAGATATTAAAAGACTTCGAAAATTTTGTCGGACCATGATCCATTAGTCCTGAATATTGAGGCACTGGCATATACTAAGGGTCTATTAAAGTGGTCTTTTGATAAAAAACTGTTAGTTACAGAAGGATTTATTGCACACATTCGGAGATGGACCAATCAATTTTTTGATATTAATAGATTTAGTACTTCTAGAGAAAATTTTTGGGACGCTTTTAAAGCTGGGCTCAGGGGCGAAATCACAAGCTTTGGTTTATTCCATCAGAAACAACTGAGAGGGGAAATATCTGCCCTCATAGAGGAGTTGAGCACGAATGAGAGACAACATATGGAAGCTATAGTACATAACCAGATCGAGCAACAAACTCATCTAGTGCTAAAAGTAATCAGGACTAAGGCCAAAATTAATGGAATTTATAACAAAAGGGGAGCGGAAAGGTTTCAAACGGCAACGCGGGAGAATTATGAGTATGGGAAAATGACTGGGAAACATCTGGCACTGCGAATTAAACAAAGGGCGACGGCAAACAATATCTCAAAATTAAGAGGGAAAGATGGAACGATGGTTACAGATTTAACAGGTATATTAAATGTACTTACTGATTTCTATCAGGACCTCTATAGATCTAGGGATCCGATAATGGAAGAAATAGGGATAGCATCGTGTAATGAAGGTTCTCAGTTGTTGGGACTTGAAGCGGACATCTCGTTGAGTGAGGTCTACGAGGCCCTCAGAACAATGGCTTCAGGCAAAGCATTGGGCCCGGACGGGATCCCGATCGAAATATATAGAGTTTTACAAACAGAATTGACTCCTTTTTTGTTGGATTTGTTTTTGTCAGTTCAACAGAAGGGGGTTCCACCACAATCCTGGCAGGACACGAATATCGTGATATTTCTGAAGAAGGCCAAGAAGCCGGAGGATCCCGCCGCTTATAGACCAATATCTTTAATTAATGCAGATGAGAAATTATATTCTAAGATATTGGCCTTAAGATTATCTAAGATAATAGGGACTCTTGTTAGCCCGTGGCAACATGGTTTCATCCCTGGTAAAAGTACTACGGATCATGTCCGGAGAGCTATTTCACTATTTGATATTGCCGAAGCCACTGGGATACAAATGTCGCTGATTTTGCTGGATGCTCAAAAAGCCTTTGATCAAGTCGAATGGGTGTACTTGTGGAAAATCTTAAGTCTTAAGGGATTTGGCCCACGGATATTAACCGCCATACAGGCCATGTATTATAACGCACACGCTAAAATACAATTAATGGGGAAGGAGTCTGGTAGGATCAGGATTACTCGGGGGACACGGCAGGGGTGCCTGTGTTCCCCTATATTATTCGCCCTTTATATTGATCCTTTGATTAATTCTATATTGGAGGATCAGGTAATTAAATCAGTAGAGATACTCGGATATAAAACTAAACTTTTAGCCTATGCAGATGACATTGCTGTGGTTACCATGGATCCGTTTGCTGCTATAAATCAGATTGAGAGGCTTGCAGCAGAATTTGGGAAACAATCAGGATATAGTTTAAATACGGACAAAACTCAAATCATATGTACAAAAAATACGCAGTTCCAGGATCTACGCCGGATAGAGTCAGCCACGTATCTTGGTATAACTATAACAGCGGAGGTCGGTACAATATGGGATAAAAATTTGTCACCTTTAGTTAAAAAAATTAAGGGAGATCTGAAGAGACTGGATAATTTACACTTATCTATTATCGGTAGAGTAAATGTCATTAAAATGCCGATGTTTCCCAAAATATTTTATTTATTTCGATGTATACCTTTAGAACCGGAAAATTCATTATTCAAACAGATGGAGCAGATGTTTAGTCAATTTATTTGGGGATATGGGAAAATTAGAAGATCAATAAAATATTTATCCCTACCACAACACCGGGGGGGACTTGCAGTCTCAAATATGCTGCTTTATTTCTGGGCAGTAATGCTGCAACATATGAGTGTTTTATTTAGACCACAGACCCTGGATCCTGCAGGGGTAACTAGCGATTTAGAAGGGGATAAGGATATACCATCTATTTATGAGCTTGCAATGGGTATATTAGCACCAGGGTTAGTCTTAAGGCAGTTGGAAGGCAGCTACTATAAAAAAAACTCGTTTTAAGATTATTAGAGCAGCCTGGAATGTATGGCGGAGATTGGCAAACATTTGGAAATACCCAGCATTCATAGATATATACTGCTGTGGCATTCCTCGGCTTTTCCGGCGATACAGTATGATAACATCGGAAGAACATGAGAAAAAGCAGGAATAAAAAATATAGGAGATTTCACTGATTTAAATGGGTTGGTTTCGTTTGGGGACCTCCAGGAACGATATGGAGTTGATTCTTGCACCGTCTTTAAATATATACAAGTTAGGGTGATTATAAACAGTTTGGTTCCACAACCATTTAACTTTCCACGAATTCCTTTATTAGATTATCTGACAAAAAAACAATATTGAGTTAAGGAAGTGTATATAATGTTGATGGCGGCCACTGTGGACGATATCCCTAAAGTAGAAAGTGCTTGGGCTGATAAATTAAATAATCCGGATGTAGACATTTGCAGATCACTTGAGTTGTCTAATAAGACCTTTTTGACCGCTAATCTTAAAGCCCAAACTTTTAAAACGCTGTTTAGGCTAAACTTTGGGCATGGGGGAGAAGGGTTAATAATAAGTGCCCTAGATGTGATCTGGGTCCAGCGGACATAAGCCATATGTTTGCGGATTGTAGTAAACTGAATAGTTTGCAGGCAGGTATTGAACGTTTTCTATGTCAAAACTTGGGGCAATCAGTATCGCTAACTCCAACTATGCTGATACTTGGTTTTGACGAAAGCTTACAGTTAGATCACATTTCAGTTTACTTTTGTTTTATGGTGACAGCTATCTATCGCTTACTTATTTCTACCAGGTGGAAGGATGTAGATCCCCCAAGTTATCAGGCTTGGTATGCTAGACTTTATCATATTTTTAACCTAGAGATGGTACTGTATGAATGCAAGGGATGGTAAGGGCTCGAAAGATTTGGGGGCCATTGATGGAATAATTATAGATATTGGCGGAGAAGATATGATAGGTATACGGGTTTAAGGCTGCTGGGAATTTATGCCATGGAACTTATGGCTACGGGATGCCGTTTCGGGTTTTTCTTTTTCTCTTTTTTTGTCTCCCCCAATGTATGTACTGTTTTGTATTATTGAAATTTGATTTAGCTGCTCTCTGATACATCAGAGAACTTGTTATTGTTTCATTGCTGTCTGGTCAAAAAAAAATTTGCTGAAAAAAACAAAGGTGAAAGTAACTTTATAGTTAGGTGAGAATTTCAGTGACAACATAATGTTTTAACTGTACAAAACCATTGAAATTCACCAGTTATAGTAAGCTCTGATAACTATAACTTGTGCTCTAGGGTAACTACAACCTGCCTTCTCGCCATGCACTGCTAATTACCCCACATATTACATCACTCATGACATCTTCTATGACATCATTGATAATATCACTGCAACATTTGCAATGAAATTATTGATGAGAAAACTGCACGGCGGGTGCGTGAGTTATAGTTACCTTAGGGCACAAGTTATAGTATAACTGGTGAATTTCAGGGGTTTTGTATGTTTAAAACATTACATTGTCACTGAAATTCGCACCTGACTTTACTTGAACTTTTGTTTTTTTTCATATATTTATTACCCAGTAGCGGTGGCCAGTCAGCAGTTTCATAGGAAAAGCGTTTTCCTCGTGAGAGTCCCTCGAACTGAATTTGAAAAAATAGAGTGTTTTGATTGGCACAGAGAGGTTCTTTTGGCCTGGGCCAATTCACTGCCAGGGAAGTCCAACTCCAGCGGGAGCGAGCTCCCAGATTGGTGTCCCACAAATGATAAAAATATTACTGGCAGCCATTATAGGGCTCGGGGACTTAATCCCCTGGCCTGAACTGCTAAATGAAAAAAATATATCAGGGGGCGAGGTATGGATACCCTGCCCCTCTAGGCCCCATGGGGGGACCCAGAGGGACCCTACTAGGGACAAAAACTAAAATATGCAAAAATTGCAGCGATCCCACTGGCCTCCCACATTTTCAGTTATAGGCCCTGGGGAACCCAACCCCAAGCCATATTCAATAGGGGGAGATGCCTCACGGCCTCCCTCCCCGAGCCAATAAAAACCCTGGGAGGCCACCCCTGGAGCTCAAATATCAAACAATGGGAGGGGGCCTCGCAGCCCCCCTCCTTGAGCTATTAAAGGTTTTGGGGAGGCCAGCCCGAGAGGCAAAATGCTCATAAAAGGGAAGGGGCCGCTATTTACATTTTAAGGGGAAAGCTTCACATGGCCCACTTCCTCAAGCCTTCTAAGGCCCCAGGGACACCATCCTCGGCACATAGTGGTTTTCCTGCCCTCACCAGTGCAGGCAGGTAAACTTTTGTTTGTTCCCACCTGGCCAGAGCACTTTTGAATCTCCTGCCATGTGGAAGCAAACACAAAGTCTTCTCCCAGCGGACAGAAACTTTCAAAATGCTCCTGCCAGCTGGAAGCAGACTTTTGATCTGTTTCCTTGCCCCCACAGATATGGGCAGCGACACAGATCAAGGGATTGCTGCCGCCAGGTGGCTGGGAGCCACCTGGGACTGTGGGGGCCCTGGGACTCCCACCCTGGCTCCCAACAAGTGTATGGTGGATGCCCTGGGCGGACCCTTTGCGGATGGGGTCCCGGGGCCTCGAAAAGACTTGGGGAGGGGAGCTGCATGTTCCTTTCCCTTAAACCTAAGTTGTGGCCATGGGGATGGGGTCCCAAGGGCCTTTTAAAAGACTCGGGTGCATGGCCCTCCTCCTTTTTAAAAACCGCAGTCCTGGGAGATGGAGTCTCCAATGCCTTTTTAAGGGTTGGGACGGGGGGACGCCTGCTCCCCCCCTTAATTAGCAATTTGGGCTCCAGGGGAATGGGGTCTCATGGGGCCAAAATAGGCTTGGGAGGGAGGCTGTGTGGCTCCCCTCCCCTTTAAAAAAAAAAAAGCCTGGGGGATGGGGTCCCCAGGGCCTAACAGGGTTGGGGGAGGGAGGCCACTTGGCACCCATCTCCTTAAAAAAATACATAGGGCCCTGGGGATGGGATCCCCAGTGCCTCATAAGGCTCAGGGAGGGGGACCACCTCCTCTCAGGCACCCTCCACTTCGTGAAGGACATACATCAGACGCCGCAGATTTCAGGTGGCACCCGCCCGGCAGGAAGCCACATTGATCCGAGTCGACCAACTCACACATTGTAGTACGTAAACGGTTGGCCAACAATGTACACAGAATCTTGATATCAGATCATCATCAGTGTGCAACACGCTGCAGGGTCTGAACTACCCAACCCCTGCTCCCAGTTTGGCATCATGCAAATAAGCCCTTCTCTCATAGTAGATGGAAGCTGTGCCAGCACTTCAGCCTCTGAGAATGCCTCAAGCAATTTCTGAGTGAGCACCGCTGGAAACTCTTGATAAAATTCTACTGTGAACCCATTCCACCCCCCCACCACCCCCCACTTGAGTCTTAGCCCTTGGAAGCATGTGGAGCACCACCCACAGCTCCTACATAGTAATGCCTGCTTCGAACTCTTCTGCCATGACCGGACCGCTCCCACTCTAGAGACCTCTAGTGGCACCAGGAAGGCCCAAACCCTATCGACTCGCTATGGGTGCCACCACAGTACACCCTCTCCGTGTGACACTAAATCACCTCTACTACAGCCATATGAATGTTCGCAAGCACACCCGCCTCACCTCTCAGATGAAGAAACGGTGGGATGCCAGTCTCCTTAAGCAGTAACCATGCCAAAAGTCTACCAATCTTGCTCCTCCCCCTGGCGCAAGCACTGCCTATATTGGGTGCGTGTAAATGCATACGGCCTATCCCATTTCCCCACAATGCTCCTACGAAGGTGCAGCTCCTCCGTTGTGTAACCTGGTCCACTGCTGCGAACCCCTGCAACATCTCCAGCTCCATCACCTCCTGACACAACACCGGCTGAAGCTGCCTGTACACCCCAACAGTTAACACCAGATAGCAGCCTCTCATCACTCCCTTCATGGCCTCCCATTCTACTTGGCACAAATCCAGCCGTGCCCCAGTTACCCTTCAGGTAGCTCGTCAAAGCTTGCGACAGTGTGCCCTTACCCACTACATCAGTCAGGATGTGAGCCGGGAGCATCCACAACCCCATCCACGCTTCTGACCTCCCTAGAGCCACCTCACAACACACCAGTGAGTGAACCTACAAAAAACACACCACCCACAGTTCGGGTTGCTGCACATCAGCCAATAAGATCCTATCCAACCTGCTGTAAGTGTTGTTTCGTCAACAGGAGAGTAATACCTCGACTTCATCAGTTTATTTAATCAGGAGTGATGTTTAAGATCACAGCTTAATTTCCTCAGCGGACCACGATGGCCAGAGTGGTGCTGGGGCCAACGCCGCAATGCAAGGCCCACACCTGTCCATGAAAGCTGCTCACTCTGGGGCCTCACAGCGTGCTTGCCCAGGACACAGTGCAGGTTGATATGGCACGGGGCGGGCCCCCAACACTGTTTGGATCAATCCAGAGGGCCTGTCTCTCCTCTCAGGCACTGCACAGTCCCCTGGGGCCCAGCGCACTACATCCCCGCACGGAACGCCCAGCACCCGCAGCCCGCGCTCCAGCCGGTTGAACTTCGGTCCTCTGCCCGTCCCGCCCACCCTGGCTGGGAGTCAGTTACCGCCTCCGGTCAGACCTCCTTGCGACTGGGCTACCACCACCAGGGCTGCTCCACCCCTAATTACAAGCAGGACGCCTCTGCCCGTCAATTGCATCGCGGCCAGCAGAGTGGCCTAGGCCAAACTCGTGCCTCACAGGCCTCCTGCTCCAGGGCCACTGTGTCCTGCACCGCTTCTCCCGCTGCTCAGTGGACGCCCCAAGGATCTGGTGCGATATCACTGGGTCTCGCTAGGCAGTTTTCACACCGCCAGGGCTGGTGCGACGACAGGATAAAATAGGATTACAAGCAGGCCGATAGGAGCTGGAGGGATTCACGTTCTTTCAGCCATTTTACTTAGCCACGCCCTCCCTTAAAATTGCATGATTAATAATACATTAAAAATTACCTATCAATTAAAAATAAATTAACAATAGATTAATCATATTTTCAATTTAAATAACTTTGCACTCTGTCCCCTTACAAACTTAACAACTCTCTATGACACTATAAATCACTAATAACATTTAAAAAAACGAAATCACTTGAAATTGCAAACTATATTTGTAATATTTAATAATAATTATACCAACAATGCTAACAACTCAAATACAAATTTTACCTAAAACACATTAAAGAAATGTGCAACTATATTACTGAAAACGATATGAAAAACGACATTCTTAAAAATGATTTTACTTACCAAAAAAATAGTATTCTTGACGGTATTGTATATCACAATATTTTTGCATCCCAGTATTTTTTTCCAATATTTTTTTAGTTCCAATTTTATGAACTCAATATTTTGTCCAAACACCACTCTGATGACCTACTACGGGCCTCCTCATGATGACTGACATAGACACATGGTCTTTTCAAAAGAATGTAACCTTTATGACTAAACAGGGTGCACAGGTAAGCAATCAGCCTCCCACGCAAAGCAAAAGCAGGGGAGTAGATCGACTTCTGCTACTGACACTAATATTGTAACTATGAATGAAGGGGGCACGTGGGTATTGGGAAGAGCTAACAAAAGAAGGAAGCTGTTGCACTGGCCCCACTGAACCCCTGTGTTGTCATAGAATGGACTCACCAGCTCTGGCTTCTGTGGTGCCCCCCTACCACTGGCTGTGCCACCCACCACAGGCATACATGTCTCCATGGATGTGGGCGATAGCCATGGCACTGGTGAGATGGACTTGTAGCCTCCCCAGGCCATGACACAGCCTGGAGCACCTGTGTCAACAAGGACAGACACAACCTTGACTTCATTCAGCTTTTCCTTGGGGTGTGAGCGTCTCTTCATTCAGATATTATATGCACATTCAGCACTTATCTCTTCTGCAAGAGTGACAGTTAGTTTGTAAAGCAAAGTTTTCATGGGGGTACAGAGGCTTGGTGCCTGAGCAGGCCATAGCCACCTGTTAGACCTGGTACCATTGGTGTGAGTCTCCCTTCCATTTTTTCTGATTGCCTCCTCTATTTTTGATATGTTTTGCTGGTTTAAATGCTTTGGGCACTGTGCCACTGCCATTCAGTGCTCCACTGTGCAAGTGCTCCCTATGTTAAATTGATGTATTGATTAGTGACTCCATGACTGGGTTATTTGATTTACGTGTCAGACCCTAGTATAGTGCACCATGTGTGCCCAGGGCGTGTAAAGCAAATGCTGCTGGTGGGCTTGCAGCACTGGTTGTGTCACCCACAGAAGCAGCTTGTAAAGTGTGTCTCAGGTCTGCCATTGCAGAGCCTATGTGCAGTCTGGTACTGCCATGCTGACTGACCAAGTGCACCCACTTGCCAGTCCCTAAACCTTCCTGTATCTTTATATCAGACACCCCTATGGTAGGCCCAAGGGCAGGGTGCATTGTAAGTATAAGGTAGGACATGCCCTGGTGTGTATGGCATGTCCTAATAGTGAATTACAGCCATTTTCGTGTTTCACTATTGCAAGGCTACCTGTTCCCCATAGGCCAGAATGGGCAGTTTGATTATTACATCCTATGATCCTAACTGACTCAGGGAACTTGGTAGAAATTCGAGTTTCGTATGCTTGAACTCAGAATGATAAAATACATCTTTTAGTGAAGTTGGTTTTAACATTCGGTGTTTGAAAATACCACTTTTAGAAAGTAGGTATTTTCTTGCTTCACTGTCCAAGCCTGCCTCTGCTAGGTTGTGTATTGTATGTCTGGTTTTGTGAATGACAGGGGCTGGGGGATTTCAGGAGACAGGGTGAGTCAGCACAGGGCTGAATAGAGAGATCTGCATGTAGATGGGTGAGAGGAGCTGCACCTGGGACCTGAATAGGTCTGTGCCTCCCCTCCACAATGCTGGCTCCACCTCCTGTGGTGCGTCTGATGTCTCTGGCCTGCACTGTGAAAGGAAAGAAGGAGTCTTGTCAACAAAGTGCTCCAGGACTGACCAGAACTGGTTTGGACTAGGCAAAGGCCTCTCTGCCTTCAGAAAACAAAGAGAAAAGTAATATAAATATGAGGACCCAGACCCTAAGACTTTAGATCACTTCTGGAACAACAAGAAGAAACCACTGCCAAGGAGGAGAACCAAAGGAAGCTGTAGGAGTGGACTGCCCCCCTGCCAGTGTGCTGTGTTGCTGGGTTGGCCTACAGTGGTGTCTTAAGTGCCAAAGAGAGGAGAAGGAACTTTTGTTGGTACTTCATCTTGCATCTTTCTCCAAGGGCTTGAACTTGTGCTTGCCTCCTGCTGAAGTCTCAGGGACAACAGACTTCACCACCAGCTCCCCCCTGAATTTCCTTGCTGGGAATTCTACCTGCAGAAGCCTGTATGTCGCTGGGAGCTGGAAGCGCAACGCAACAAGAAGAAGCGTGTCGCCGCTGCAGCTGTAGTTATTGCATCGCCGGAGAAGCGTGCTGCCGCTGCATCTCCCAGAAGCGTGCCTTCGTCGCAGCTGACTGCTGTCGCATCACCGGAGAAGCGCGTCGCAACCGTGATGGTCGCCGCCGCATAATCGGAAAAGCGTGTCGCAGGGCCTGTCGCGGCTCCGAAGTACAGAGTCACCGCAAGGCTGCCAGGGAGTGCCCATATCGTCTCAACATCGTCACATCAGGGGCACCATCTTATCGCATTGCACCAGAATGTCGCATTGCATCGAGGCACCATCTTGCCGCATCGCAACCGGGCTGCAGCACGAGAATCAACGCATCACCTCCTCTCCGGTAAGGATCAAGACGCATCCCCTACTCTGCGCAAGCAGTGAGGCGCGACGCATCGTCCCCCCCCGAAGCAAGGAACCGACGCATCTCCAACGCTGCAAGCCTTTTGTTTATTTTGCGTTACGCATCCAGGTACTTTTGTGAGAACTGTGTCGCATTTATCACCAACTTGAACTAAGTTAATCCTACCACCTTTAAGTCAATCTTAAGTACAGTATTGTGGATTTTTGTTGTTTGTGGTCTTGTGTTAAGTCTATATAAAGAATACTTATTTTTGCAGGGGTGCAGGGAGGGGGGAGTTCTGTTGGGACCGGGGGGTGGGGGGGGTGTGTTGTTTGTTAGCACCGCAGGGCAAACCCGCTACTATGTTGTTGTTTTTAGGATGCTCGATGGGGGACGACCGATTGTTTCGACGTATGATGGGGGTAGGGATTTGACTGTGTTGTCATGGAATGTTAACGGCCTGGGGGATAGGATTAAGCGTGGTGTGGTCCTGCAGTACTTAAAACGTATTTCACCAGATGTTGTCTTCCTGCAGGAGACGCACCTTATAGGTAACTCCTTTCATGCAATGAATCGGCGGGGATATCGTTTGGCGGCCCATTCCGGCTTCACCTCGGGCTCGCGGGGGGTGGGTATTATGATCAAGAACTCGCTCCCGTTGGAGATTGATGAGGTGCGCCATGATGAGAGGGGACGCTACACGGTTCTGGTGGGAAGAATGGAGGGTAGAGTGTTTATCTTTATATCAGTGTACGTCCCGCCTGGGTTACAAGCCACCACATTCGCGGACCTGGGGCGCCTCCTTCTGGACCTTCCGAGTGGCCTGCTGGTGGTTGGAGGGGACTTTAATGCGGTAGCCTCTGGGTCTATGGATCGCCATCCCCCTAGGGACCTCCCCCGGGCACAGGCGTGGCTGCCCGGCCTTCTGGACACGCTGGGCCTGGTGGATTGCTGGCGATTAAAGCATCCCGCATTGCGACAGTACACCTTCCACTCGGGTGCCCATGGTAGCCTCTCGCGGCTTGATTACATCCTTGTCCCGGCGGCCCATGCAGGGAGGGTGGGGGAGGTGCGCCATCTGGCGCGGGGTATCTCAGACCACTCCCCATTGTTGTTGCATTTCGATGTCTTCCCGAGGGGGGATGGCAGGGTGGCCCCAATCAATGCATGGTATTTGCGCGACCCCACCATTCGTGCCGATTTGATCAAATCCTTACAGCGATATTTCGACGAGAATGTGGAGTCGGTCTCTTCGGCCATCTCCCTGTGGGAGGCTTTCAAGGTAGTCCTTAGAGGGAAGGCCCTCTCCTTTATCTCCCATGCCCGGCGGCGCGAGCGGGAGGAGGTGACCCGGGTAGAGGCCGAGATTGCAGAACTGGAGGGTGACCTGGGGAGCGGGGTAACAGACGCCAAGTTGCATGTTCTACACCTAAAGCAGGCGGCCTATCGGGCCCTCGTCACGGAGGCGGCCAGGGGCCTCAGTAGAGAGCAGCAGGGGCGATTGTATGATGTGGGTGATAAGGCTGGCAAATTGATTGCGTGGTTGGATAAGAGGGAGAGAGCGAGCCGCGTGGTGCCTTTGATTGAGAGTGTTGATGGTGCGTGTGTCACTGAGCCGGAAGCCATTGTCTCCTGCTTCGCGGATTATTTCCGCGAAGTCTACTCCCCGGTTTCCCCCTGCTCGGAGGAAGATTCCCATGCCCTGCTTCGGGACATCGCACTGCCCTCCCTAACGGTGGAGGACAGGGATTCGCTGGACGCCCCTCCCACCTCGGACGAAATTGCCTTGGCTATTCGCTCGGTTGCATCCGGCAAGGCCATGGGCCCCAATGGTATTCCCATCGAGCTCTACAAGCTACGCCCGGATGTGTTGGCGCCCCACCTGCGCGCGATGTTCCTGGCGGCCCACTCGCAGGGTTCCCTCCCGCCGGACCAGCGTCTGGCCACAATTGTGGTGATCCACAAGGAGGGGAAGCCCCGTGAACGGGTCACATCCTATAGGCCGATTTCGCTTTTGAACGCGGAGCCCAAAATCCTCGCCAAGGTGTTGGCCAACCGGTTGGTTGGCGTGGTGGGCGATTTGGTCCACCAAGACCAATCTGGCTTTATACCGCACCGCAACACGGCGCTCAATCTGCGGCGCTTGCACGGGGTGCTCGCGCGTGTCCCATTTGTGCGGGAGCCGGCCATCTTGGCGTCCTTGGACGCCACCATGGCGTTTGATACGCTTGAATGGCCATACATCTGGGCGATGCTGGCGAAATTCGGGTTTGGCCCGGGTTTCATTAGCTGGGTCAAATTGCTATATTCGGGCCCATTGGCGCAGGTGGTAGTGAATGGGCGAGTCTCGGCCCCATTCGCGCTGGGGAGGGGTACGCGACAGGGTTGCCCCCTGTCGCCTCTCCTGTTTGCCCTGGCCCTGGAGCCCCTGGCGGAGTGGCTGCGGTGGCACCCTTCTATCCGTGGTCTCCGCTGGACCCCCGAGCATGAGGACCGTGTGTCCCTCTATGCTGACGATATCCTTCTGTATCTCGCCTCCCCGCGTAAATCACTGATCGTCCTGGTTGATGTTTTGCGCTCATTCGGTCGCAACTCAGGCCTGGTCATCAACTGGGCGAAATCCTGTGTCTATGTGCTTTCCGGGGAGGCTCCGGCCCTACCACGGGACTGTCCGATCCAGATTGCCTCCCAAGGTTTTCGGTACCTGGGTATCTATATCACACTTGACCCGGAGGCCCGCTATGAGCGGAATTTGCTACCCCCCCTCCAGCGCTTGAAGGAGGACGTGGTGCGCTGGCGGCGTCTGCCGCTCTCGCCGCTCGGCCGAGCGGCCTTGTTTAAAATGATGTCCCTGCCGCGCTTCCTCTACGCCCTCCAGAATACTATGGACTTGGTCCCGGCACGCTATTTCCGTGAGGTGGAGGGCCTCCAGCGGCGCCTGTTCTGGGACGGGAGGCCGCGCATTGCTCTGGCTAAATTGACGCTCCCGTGGTACGATGGGGGGGTCGCCCTCCCGGACATTAAACGGTATTACTGGGCCTCCCAACTAGCTGCAATTAATCATGGCCTTTATGGGCCCGCCTTGAACCCGGCATTTGAGATGGATAAGATGCTCCTACCCGGTGGCGATTACAATCGCGCGCTCTACTCTGGCGCGCCCGACTCCCGTTTGACGGGACCGACGCGTGTCATGGTGCGTGTCTGGCACGCGGCTAATGCAGCTATGGGGTGGAAGGACCGTTTGACCCGGGCGTCACCGCTGTATGCGTCCGAGAGGTTGGGCTCCCTGTGGACGTCGAAGGGCTTCGAGAAGTGGGACACGATCGGAATCAGCACGGTGGGAGATCTCTGGACGAGGGGGGGATTCAAAACTTTTGAGACGCTGCAGGCGGAGTTTCAGCTGCAGGGCAGTGAGTACTTTCGGTACCTACAAGTCCGCCATGCGCTGGGCTCCGTCTTCCCGGACGTCGCATCCATTCCGGAGTCTTCCCCCCTGGAGGACAGAGTGCTGGATGGCCATGTACCGGACAGCACGATCTCCCTCATATACAAAAAACTGATCAACGATAGATCGTGCCTGCTGACTAGTCTCCGCGAGGCCTGGGTTGCCGACGGGCTGGAGCTGGACGACGAGGATTGGATTTCCGCGGTGGCCTCTCCGAAAGAGGTGGCCATCCCGGCTCGCCTTCGTTTCGTCCAGCTCAAGATCCTTCACCGGGTTTACGTGACGGGGCCAAGGCTTCTGCGTATGGGTTTTGCTGGTGACGGAATGTGTAAGCGTGGCTGTGGTGCGTTGGCGACTTTCATGCATATACTGTGGGAGTGCCCGAAGGTGGAGCGATTCTGGCGTGGTGTGCATGAGGTCCTGCGTGTGGTTACGCGTGTCGCGCTGCTGCCTGAAGCGAGGAGATGCTTGCTGAATGTATGGGAACCGAATGACTATTCGGTCCCGCAGACGTGGTGGGTGACTCTGGGATACATGATAGCTAAGCGTGACATTGCTCAATTGTGGGGATCCCAGAGGCCCCCTGCGGTGTCGGCCTGGAAAGAGCATATGGATTGGTGTATGTTTTGTGAAAAGGTGGTGTATGTGGCGAGGGGTAAGCCTGGGGCGTGGGTGAAACTCTGGGGCCCCTGGAACGCCTACCGCGGGGGTATTTGTGAGCCACCACTGCTACCGGCTGCCTCGCCTGCTCCGTCTCCCTAGACGGCCCCCCTCCCTCGGCCGCGGGCGCGCGGTCCCCCAGTCCCTGATCTACTCCCATTCCCCTCCTCAGAGTTCTGCTGCTGGTTTGGATCCCCCACTTATGGAGCACGTGCTGTCACTTTGGATCGCGGGTTGCCTTGCGGGTGTGGTTTTTTGGTGTTGTTTTGTTTCAAGAAAAGGGAACCGTACTGTGGGCTTGGAGCTGTGTGGCCTGCACCATTGATTACTCCTGTTTCACTGCTCTGCGCTGCCGAGAGACTTTTACTGTATGTATGCAATATGCTTTTGTCATTCTAGCGGCCGGCCGGGTGGTTGTAGGCCCATACCTGTAACTTTTACAAACTGCAATAAACGGTTCCAAAAAAAAAAAAAAGAATACTTATTTTTATAAAACCTGTGTGGTGTCCATCCGTAGTGTTTTTGCTGTATTACTGTATGTGTTCACAAATGCTTAACACACTGCCTCTGAGATAAGCCTGTCTGCTCGTGCCAAGCTACCAAGGGGGTGAGCAGGGGTTATCCAGTAGTGTAATCCCCTTTCCCTGACTTAGAAGCAAGGGTCCCTATTTGGTCAGCCCATGTGCTGGTGGTACCCCAGCGCTTCAGAGCCTTCCTACTGGGGTTGGCTCATGATGTACCTTTAGCTGGACATCTGGGACAGGAAAAGACCTTTGAAAGGCTTGTCACCCACTTTTATTGGCCCCAGATGCGGAAGAGTTCAGATACTCATTGTAGGACCTGTCAAACTTGCCAGGCAAGTGGGAAAAGTGGAAGGAAGAAAAAGGTTCCTCTCCAACCTTTCCCGGTAGTCAGCACCCCCTTTGAACGGGTGGGCATTGACATTGTGGGGCCACTGGACCCCAAGACAGCCATGGGCAACAGGTTTATCCTGGTCTTGGTGGACCATGCCACCCCCTACCCGGAAGCCACCCCGCTCAGGACAGTGACGGCCCCCGTGGTGGGACGTGCATTGATGAGGATTTTCTCTCATGTGGGGTTCCCCATATAGGCGGTGTCAGACCGTGGTACCAATTTCATATCCAGTTATGTAAAGTTCCTGTGGAAGGAGTGTGGTGTTACCTACAAGTTCACCACTCCTTACCACCCCCAAGGTAATGGGCTGGTTGAAAGATTCAACTGGACCCTTAAAGGCATGATCATGGGTCTTGAAGAACCAATGAGGCGTAAGTGGGACGTCCTCTTGCCATGCCTACAGTGAGGTGCCACAAAGGTCCCTAGGGTTCAGTCCCTTTGAACTGTTGTATGGACACCCGGTAAGAGGACCTTTGAGTCTGGTCAAGGAAGGCTGGGAGCAATCTCCTAGGAAACCTCCCCAGGATGTATACAGTTACATGCTGGCCTTCAGGAACCAGACTCGGCGATTCAGAGAGCTCGCTCAGGCGAATCTGGAAGCCAGCCAGGAAGAGATGAAGCGGTGGTACGATCAGAATGCCACTCATATTGAGCTTCAACCTGGACAGAAAGTTTGGGTCATGGCCCCTGTAGAGCCTTGTGCGCTCCAGGACAGGTGGACCGGTCCATTTGAGGTGGTGGAGCGCAAAAGTGATGTCACCTACTTGGTGAATTTGCGGTCTCCAAGGAACCCTTTGCGGGTCCTACATGTTAACCACCTGAAGCCCCACTTAGAAAGGTCAGAAGTGGGCATGCTCCTAGTGACAGATGATGGAATGGAGGAGGAGACAGAGCCTCTTCCTGACCTCCTGTCTGCCACAGAGCAAGATGGGTCAGTGGATGGTGTCAGCCTCTCTGCTACACTGACCCCTGATCAGCAGCAAGATTGTCGCCAACTGTTGGGACAATTCTCTGATTTGTTTTCCTTGGTTCCTGGTGTCACTGAGTGGTGCGTCCATGATGTGGACACTGGGAACAGTCCTCCTGTGAAGCACAAGGCTTACAGAGTGACTGACAAGGTCAGGGCTTACATCAAGGAAGAAGTCTCCAAGATGTTTGCCTTAGAGGTGATTGAGTCCTCCAACAGTCCTTGGGCCAGCCCATTGGTCTTGGTCCCAAAGGCTGCCTCGCCTGGTGCCACACCTGAACTCAGGTTCTGTGTGGACTACCGAGGACTCAATTCAGTCACCAGGACTGACGCGCACCCTATCCCCAGAGCTGATGAGCTCATTGATCTGTTAGGGGCTGCACGGTACCTCAGCACGTTTTATTTGACGTCTGGTTACTGGCAGATCGCCTTAACTGATGGGACCAAAGAGAGGTCAGCATTCTCCACACCAGATGGGCACTACCAATTCCGGGTTATGCCCTTTGGGATGAAGAATGCCCCTGCCACCTTTCAGAGGTTGGTCAACCAGGTGTTGGCTGGACTGGAAGAGTTCAGTGCCGCCTTCCTGGATGACATTGCAGTGTTCAGCGCCAGCTGGGAAGAACATCTGTGCCACCTCTGGGAAGTGTTGATGGCACTGCGCAAGGCAGGCCTCACGATCAAGGGTTCTGTGGTGTACTTGGGGCACCAGGTAGGGAGCGGCCACGTGGCGCCCCTGCAACCTAAGATTGATACCATCCTGGCATGGGAACCCCCAAAGACTCAGACACAAGTGAGAGCCTTTTTAGGACTCACGGGGTACTACAGGAGGTTTGTCAAGGGGTATGGCAACATTGTTGCACCCTTAACTGAGCTGAGTTCCAGGAAGCAGCCCAAAAACGTGAACTGGACTGACACCTGTCAGAAGGCTTTTGACGCCCTAAAGACTGCCATGTGCACAGCTCCCGTGCTTCAGGCGCCCAACTTCTCAAAAGAATTCATTGTTCAAACAGATGCTTCAGAGCATGGTGTGGGGGCTGTTCTATCAAAGATTAATGAAGAGGGCCTAGACCAACCTGTAGCCTTCATCAGTAGAAGGTTACTTCCACGGGAACAGAGGTGGAGTGCAATTGAGCGTGAGGCATTTGCTGTGGTCTGGACACTGAAGAAATTGAGACCATACCTGTTTGGGACTCACTTCCGGGTTCAGACAGACCACAGGCCCACCAGATGGTTGATGCAGATGAGCGGTGAGAACCCAAAGTTGTTGAGGTGGTCCATTTCCCTACAGGGGATGGACTTACGGTGGAACACCGCCCTGGTACAGAACACGCCAATGCTGATGGTCAGTCCAGTGGTGTGAGAGCGGGTAACCTTGCACCTTGCTTTTGCCCCAGCGCTCCTTGGCTGGAGTTGCGTAGAGCGGGAATTGTGCACTCTGCCCTCGCCCCGGCGCTCCTCGGCTGGAAAGGCGTGCTTGCAGAGTTTGGGCGCATATTTTTGTGTCCTCTTTCAAGGAGAGCGGAAAGAAGGATTCCCATCAACATCCTAGTATCCAAGGGGATCTTCTTTTGGACATCTACTTCCAGGTAGGAAGTAGTTGGAGACAACTGGTGACTAATTTGTTGTTCATTTGACTATTGTTTGGATTTAGCGTCAAAGGTGTACGTGAAGATTCCTTATTTTTGGGGCAAGAAAAAAGTGAACTACTTATAACTATTTTTGTTCTCAATTGAGAAAAGAAGTACTGTTCATTTTATCCCCATCCTTTATTTATTTTTCCTTTACTTCTTTCTTTGTTGTGTTCTGAAGGTGCGTAAGAATGAGGGTGTAAACATTCATCCTTGGTATAAGACAAGAGTATATTTGTATGTATTGATGGGTAAAAGAAGGAAGTCGATTCTTTGCTTTGTTTTATTAGGCGCAAGCAGGAAACACTCTGACTGGAAGTGTGTTTTAAGAATTGAAGCTTGGGGGAAACACACACTCCTTGTCTGTCAGGTATGCTTGCCTTTAGCGAGACACATATGAGAGTAGGGAATTAATATATTGTTCTAACCATTGTGTTTCTTATTTTCTTCAGGTTCTGTTCCCTGCTGCTCCTTTCCCCTATCGCTTTCACTCACCTGATTGCCCTAATACTGTGTGTGTACTAGCCTTCCGAGTGTCGGGAGGTGTAACACTTTGAGGATCATTCCAATTCCGAGGAGTTTCGCCTTGAGGATCCGACAGAATTACGCACCCACAAATTTATTGGGGTGCTGCTCAAAGATGGCTACTCTGGAGGATGTTCTCCAGGCTCTAGTGTTAGTGTCGGAAGAACTAGTGACCGCCTGAGCGGAGACTGCAGCACTTAAAGAAAGGATAGACAGGCAGACAAGAAATCCTTTTGATGCTCCACCCTCTACATCCCAGATACAGGTACATATTCTTCCGCCCGTTGCTCAAGCCACGCCTGAAAGGTACTCAGGGGATCCACATAAAATACACGTGTTCCTGACTCAGGTTATGTTGCATTTTTCTTGCCAACCTGCTTCCTTTCCTAACAATCATTCAAGGGTGGCATTTGCTATTTCCTACTTAGCCGTGGATGCAGCTAATTGGGCAGTGCCCTTGGTAAAAAATGATGACCCCTTGTTATCTGATATGGGACCTTTTCATTGTGAGTTCAAACGAGTCTTCGATAGAAGAGCAACCACCTTTAGTGCTGACAAAGAACTGCTAGAATAAAAACAAGGGAGGAAAGAATTGGTAACCTACTTAACCTCGTTCAATCGCTTAGTGTCAGAGACAGCGTGGCCTAAGGAAAAGAGGATGCCTCTGTATTATCAAGGGCTTAGAGACGAAATGAAGAATGTCCTCGCCCAGAGTGATCCGCAACCCACTAATTGCACTGATTTAATTAATCTTACCCTTCGATTAGATCATCGGATAACAGAAAGATCCGGTTATAAACATAAAGGCGATAGACAGTATGCCGGTTTGACCAGAATTATTGAAAACCTCATGTAACCAATGACTCCCCAAAGAACCTATGGAAATAGGGGCTATCAGATCCCCTCTTTCTAAGGAAGAAAGAGAGCCTCGTAGAGTGAATGGACAATGTATGTATTGTGGTAAGAAGGGACATTATGTGAGGGAATGTCCTTCCAGACCCAAGCTTTCCACTTTTTGTCCTCAAACAAGAGGGTGGTGGTTTCGGTTCTACATAACCAATCTGAAAAGGTGGAACAACATAAACTACCCGCCTCTTTGTCTAACACTGAATGGAAGGTGCCCTCCTTGTCAGTGGTGGAAAGTAGAGAAACTGAGTCCCACATACTGCTTCCCATGGCATTACAGAGTAGTGATCAGCTCCACCATGGGGTGGTCATGATTGACTCTGGGGCTACAGGCAACTTTATTGACCAAGGGTTGGTACACCAACTGGCATTAACTCGTATACCTAGAGCGGTTCCTGAGACTGTGTTGGCCGTGGATGGCAAACCCCTGAAATCAGGACCCATCACAGAACAAACCGAACCAGTATGTTTAACAATAGTCAATAATGCACAGCCGCATGAGGAGTTAATCTTGTTGAATATTATTGAGGCCCCTCAATACAAGATAATTTTGGGCATGCCCTGGTTGTGGCATCACAACCCCACCATTGATTGGAGAAAGAAATCAGTACAGTTCGGGTCAGAGGAATGTACAACAGTGTGTTTGCTGAACTCTTCCACACGGGCCTTGTCCTTAGCCCATCCCTGGTGTGTAGCCACCGCAGCAGAAAAGGAAACAGCCTTACCCCCAGCTTATTTGCAGTATAGGGCAGTGTTCAGTGAAACCTAGGCGGAAACTCATCCTCCGCATAGGGAATACGACTGTCAGATTAATCTGAAAGAAACAGTTAGTTATAGATTCCTTACCTTAGAATTACCCCCAGGCGTCAGACTTGATCCGGAAAGTTTTTTTTCGTCCGCAGTACATCTGCGCGTCGGAAGGTTGCGTTGGTCGGTGCCGCGTCTGTCGTTGGCATCGTGTCGCCGGGATGACGTCACGGCAGCTACTTAGATGCCGCCCTCGCGTGCTGATGTCAGTTCTTTCTTTTTCCGCGCCAGCCAGCGCAGAACCGTAGAGAGCGGTACCTCCAGTCACTTTTTGACTGAATTTTTTGAGCGACTTTTGTCGACATCTTTTGAGTCTACGACTCCTGGTCCATGTAGGGATGCCTGGCTTCAAGGCTTGCGGATCCTGTTCTCGACTGATGTCGGTTACAGATCCGCACCGCGTGTGCCTCTTTTGCCTGGAGCGCGACAAAGACACCAAGTCGTGCTCCGACTGCGGGTCCATGGCTCCAAAGGCTCTGCGGGAGTGGTCCCAAAAGCTGCTTGAGTGCCAGCAGTTAGCTCCACACCGTTCGAGGTACCGGTTGCGAGGGATGTCGAGGGACCAGTTGCGAGCCATCACCACTATTCCAAGTCTTCGCACTCGGGGTCAAGTAAGTCGAAGCACAAGAAGAAGTCGAAGAAGCATCGTCGCTCTTCGACTTCTCCTCGTCGGTCGGCTGACGCGATGAGGGATGCGGGCAGGGGCCCTTCCGTGGCTCAGCATGCGGAGTCTGAAGAGTTGACTCTGAGTTTCCCTCCCTTTCCAGGACCCGGAGCAACTCCTGCCCAGCTTCGTAAGTTTTACGAGGCGTTGCATGCCATCTTTCGGCAGCCTGAACCTGCTGGCACGCCCTCGGCCCCACGGACTCGGTTGGGGGGCCTAGGCCTTCTCCGCCAGTGGCTCCAGCCCCGGCGCCGCAGGCCCCCCTTGGATCCAGGCCTGAATCCGGATCGGAGCCAGTTGACCTTATTACACATCCACTCCGGCCTCCATCCTGATGTGGACCCGGAGCCGGACCGGCGTCGTCCTACGCCAGATCTGGCGCCGAGATGGGATTTTATGCCCCTGTTCACTCCTGGGGTCCCTTTTGGGCCAGCTTGGCACCCAGAGGATGAGGAGGAGGACTGGGAGGGGTCTGGTGACCCTCTGACTGACCAGTTGGACAGTGAACAGGACTGGAGAGAGGAACTGGGGGATGCCATTGGTCTGGACACCTCCACTGACCTTGGCATGTTGTCTCTTCCTACCGTGGCTACGGAGGAGGGAGCGTCATATGCAGTGGTGTTACGTAGGGCGGCCGAAGCTCTCAACCTCGAGCTCCATACAGTGGCGGTCAGGACTAACCTCCTGACAGAGGTGCTTCAGCCGGCAACGAGTTCTTCGGAGCCTCTGCTGCCGTTTAATGAAGCCCTTACCAACGTCCTTTTGGGCACCTGGTCCAGGCCCAACACGGGGGCTCCCGTGGACAGGATGGTTGCCCGACGCCACCGCCCGGCTCCGGGCGACCTCACTTTCCTCTCCCAACACCTCACCCCTGAGAGCTTGGTGGTCCAAGCCTCCGCTTCCAAGATCGCATTCCCTACCACTCCACCTGAAAGGGAATCCAAGAAGCTGGATCATCTTTGGAAGAAGATTTTCTTTTCTGCCAGCTTGGGACTGCGGTCCGTAAACACCGCATGTCAATTGGGCCGTTATTCCCACTCTGTGTGGGACACGGTTGCACAGGTGCTGCCTCAGTGTCTGGAGGAGGCCCGGACAGTGCTCTCCTAGGCTAATGCCGCCGGGAGGGATGCAGCAAGGTTTACCATCCGTTGTGGGCTGGATACCGCCGACTTTCTAAGCAGGACGATTTCCATGTCAGTAGCCCTTCGACACTACGCCTGGATGAGATCGACTGGCTTTTCTGGGGATGTCCAGAATACCCTCATGGACATGCCTTTTGATGACCGTCGCCTTTTTGGCGACAAAGCGGACAACGCTCTAGAGCGTTTCAAGGACTCATTGGCTACGGCCAAGTCCTTGGGCCTCTCCAGCCACCCTGCGCAGTCTGCTTTTCGCCCCTTTCGTGGCTACGGAAGGGGTGCCCCACTACGTCCCGCCCAGAGCCACAGGCTGCAGCAAGTTTCCCAATCTTCACACGGCCGGGGATGTGGGAACCACTGCCGTGGTTCAGGGGGCCAGCGGGCGGGCCAGTCCACCAACCCCCCCCTTTGCAGCAGGCTCCAAGCCTTCCTAGTCTGACATTTCAGGCCCATCAAACGCCAGTGGGCGGCAGGATCCGCCATCACCTCCCCACCTGGCGCACCATCACGTCGGACAGGTGGGTTTTGCAGATAGTCCGAAGGGGCTACTTCCTCCCTTTCGAGGCTACCCCTCCAGCTATGCCACCCCAGTACAACGGTATGTCAGAGGATCATCAGGGCCTTCTCCAACAGGAAATCACGGCTCTCTTGGCCAAGGGAGCCATCGAGTACGTTCCTGTCCCAGAAGTAGGTTGTGATTGTTACTCCCACCACTTTTTGGTGCCCAAGAAGGACAACGGCCTGCGTCCCATCTTGGATCTCAGGAACATCAACCGCTTCCTCCGGAAGGAGAAGTTCAAGATGTTGACGCTCGCTCAGGTCTTGTCTGCCCTCGACCCTGGAGACTGGTTGGAAGCATTGTACTTGCAGGACGCTTATTTTCACAGCCCCGTCCTGCTGGCCCACGGTAGGCCATGAGCACTTTCAGTTTACCATGCTCCCCTTTGGCCTAACCAGCGCCCCTCGGGTGTTCACGCAGATCAGGGGTTCCTGTCTTCCCCTATCTCGCCCCAGACTGTCACCTCCCACTTCTAGACTACGGCCGACCTCCTGCATTTGCTGGGGTTCTCCATCAATGTGTCGAAGTCACACCTGATCCTCTCTCAGAAGCTCCTCTTTATTGGAGCGGTTCTGGACACAATGCGGTTTCGAGTCTATCCTCCCAAACAGCGAGTCCGGGATATTCAGTCTATGATTCCAGTCTTTCAGCCTCTATCTCAAGTTCCGGTCAGGATGACCCTGAGGCTGCTGGGCCTCATGGCCTCCTGAATCCTGCTGGTCAATCATGCCAGGTGGCACATGCGAGCTCTGCTCTGCAGTGGGCATTTATAAGGAACAAGGAGACCCTAGGAGTCAGAAGGGACCAAGGGTGTAAACATTATTATAAAGGAACAGTGGTCCCATTCAATTCGAGTAAATTAAAGTGCCACAATTAGTTCAATGAAAAATTGGGTTTTATGTTTAAAGACAATGCAAAAAATAACTAAAAAATTACTGTAAATAGTGAGAAAAGTAAAACAGTGAGTGAGTTGGTGGCAGGGTAATAGGAAATCAGCCGATTTCCGGTACCCAGGCAAGTGATTTTAAAAGGTGACTTTTTGTGCTCAAGGGTAATTGTTATCAAAAAGTCAATAAAACATTTCATACTCCGACATTTCAATCTGGTAATACATTGGAGTTTAGAAATGATTGTCGACGACGTTTCGATCCCGTAACAAGTAGTGGGATCTCTTCAGGACAAGGAATTGATAATTAATTGCCTGGGAGAGAGCCTAGTGGGGAGGGGGAGAAAAAATAACAATATGCAAAGTTAGGAAGAGAGCATAGGAAGAGTAAAGGAGAGGCGAGAATAGTTAGAGGGTAATATGCAAGAAGGGAGGGAGTGGTACAAAAATAGCAGGGTCAGAACTTACAGTGAGAGGATGACCCAATAAATTAGTAACTGTTGCGCAGCCACGCCAGCTTAAACTAGACGATCCTAGTGTTGTAGTTCGGAAGGCGGTGTAGTTCGGCGGTGTAGTTCGGAAGGCGGTGTAGGCAGATAGGTGAGCCAGGCTCACCTATCTGCCCACACGGAATTGTTATATCCATCGAGCCTCGGTTGTGACAGTTTCTGACGGGGCGCTTCATCTTCTATCTCTGGTAAGCCCTTGCACAAACCTCCCTCCACCTGCACCCTACGCTTCTGCACTCCTCCCCCGCCCTCACTCTCCCTTTTCCCCACAGGCTCTAATTCTCGCCTGCACCGCCTTCCGAACTACAACACTAGGATCGTCTAGTTTAAGCTGGCGTGGCTGCGCAACAGTTACTAATTTATTGGGTCATCCTCTCACTGTAAGTTCTGACCCTGCTATTTTTGTACCACTCCCTCCCTTCTTGCATATTACCCTCTAACTATTCTCGCCTCTCCTTTACTCTTCCTATGCTCTCTTCCTAACTTTGCATATTGTTATTTTTTCTCCCCCTCCCCACTAGGCTCTCTCCCAGGCAATTAATTATCAATTCCTTGTCCTGAAGAGATCCCACTACTTGTTACGGGATCGAAACGTCGTCGACAATCATTTCTAAACTCCAATGTATTACCAGATTGAAATGTCGGAGTATGAAATGTTTTATTGACTTTTTGATAACAATTACCCTTGAGCACAAAAAGTCACCTTTTAAAATCACTTGCCTGGGTACCGGAAATCGGCTGATTTCCTATTACCCTGCCACCAACTCACTCACTGTTTTACTTTTCTCACTATTTACAGTAATTTTTTAGTTATTTTTTGCATTGTCTTTAAACATAAAACCCAATTTTTCATTGAACTAATTGTGGCACTTTAATTTACTCGAATTGAATGGGACCACTGTTCCTTTATAATACTGCTCTGCAGTGGGACCTGAAGTTTCAGTGGGCGCAGCATCAGGGGAATCTGTCCGATTGCGTCCAGATCTCAGAGGGCACTGCACGACAACTGCAGTGGTGGCTCACGAACCAGGATTGGGTCAACGGCAGATCCCTCTCCTTTCCCCAACCAGAGCACACAGTGGTGATGGATGCATCCCTTCTGGGATGGGGCGGCCACATGGGAGAGGCGGAGATCAAAGGCCTCCGGTCTCCAGCGGAGTCCGGGCTCCACATCAACCTTCTGGAGCTCTGCACTGAAGGCATTCCTTCCCTCTGTCCGGGGAAGAGTAGTGCAGGTGTTCACGGACAACACCACCACCATGTGGTACTGCAACAAACAGGGCGGGTGGGGTCATGGACCCTATGTTAGGAGGCCCTCCGCCTCTGGACATGGCTGGAACATCAGGGCATATCCTTGGTGGTTCAACACCTGGCAGGTTCCCTGAACGCCAGGGCAGACAAACTCAACCGCAGGTGCATGATGGATCACGAATGGCGTCTTCACTCGGAGGTGGTGCAAGGTCTCTTGCAACAGTGGGGAGAGCCTTGGTTAGATCTATTCACCATCGAAGAGAACGCGCAATGTCAGCAATTCTGTGTGTTGGAGTTTCCAAGGCGGCACTCGCTAGGCAACGCTTTTCGTCATGAGTGGAGTTGCGGTCTGTTGTATGCCTTTCCGCCTATCCCACTTCTTCCCAGAGTGCTGAAGAAGATCAAGCGTGACCGGGCCCAAGTCATTCTGGTGGCTCCGGATTGGGCATGAAGAGTCTGGTATCCCGAGCTGCTCAACATGGCCATCGATCCTCCGATCCGACTGACTCTTTGGGAGGATCTTCTGTCGCAGAAGCAGGAGACGGTACTCCACCTGAACCTGTCCAGCCTCCACCTCCTTGAGGGGTGGCAGTTGACGTCATTTGACTTGCATCCCGAAGTTTGTGATGTAATCTTGGTAGCCAGGCATTCCTCAACTAAGACGGTATATGCCTGCCGGTGGAACAAATTTGTGACATAGTGCACAGCAAAGGCTGTGGATCCCCTTTCTGCCACTCTTTCTGAGGTTCTTTTGTTCCTTCTCTCTTTGGCCCAGCAGGGCTCTGCTCTGGGTACTATCAAGGGCTATCTTTCGGCCATTTGTGCCCTTCTTCGGCTTCCTGATCAGCCTTCTCTCTTCAAGTCCCCGGTTGTAAATCGTTTCTTGACAGGCATAACTCATCTCTTTCCTCCTATTCCCTTCATTATGCCTCAGTGGGACTTGAACCTGGTCTTAACCTATTTAATGTGCACTTCCTTTGAGCCGCTTCACAACTGTCCCTTGAGGCTTTTAACTCTTAAAACTGCATTCCTGGTGGCCATCACATCTGCCGGACGAGTGAGTGAGTTCCAGGCCCTTTCATCAAAGCCTCCTTGTCTGTCTGTGCATCCGGACAAAGTTGTCCTCAGGACTCGTCCATCCTTCCTTTCCAAGGTTGTCACCTCCTTTCACATTGGGCAAACCATCACTTTGCCCACCTTCTTTCTGCCTCAACATCCTTCGAAAGAGGAAGAGAGGCTCCACCATCTGGACCCAAACCATGGCTTTCCTTTTATTTGGATCGCACCAAACAGTTCCGGGTGGATGACCAGCTCTTTGTTGGCTACGTGGGTGCCAAGAAAGGTCAGGCCGTACACAAGCAGACTATCTCCAGATGGGTCGTTTTGTGTATCAAAGGCTGCTATTCTCTAGCAAAGAAGGAGCCTCCAGTGGGGCTGCGTGCCCATTTCACCAGGGCGACGGCAGCTTCCACTGCTTTGGGACGAGGAGTTCCTCTACATGACATCTGTCAGGCAGCTATGTGGGCATCACTGCACACTACTGCCTCGACATCCAAGTCCAGAGAAACGGCTTCTTTGGACATTCGGTTCTCCAGGACTTTCTGGTGTGATCTTGGTTCGCAGACCCACCTCCGGGGTTGGTATTGCTGGGGTACCTATTCTAATGTAAGGAATCTATAACTAACTGTATTTTTCAGATGAACAACTTACTTACCTTCGGTAACGATACATCTATAAGAAACATAGGTTAGTAATAGATTCCTTACCGCCCCACCCATCCTCCCCGTTCTGTGAACTGATTTCTAGAGTTAAGGATATCCTTTCAGGGCCCTAGTTTTGTGCACCAGTGGTCATTGTCGTGCATGGCTCTGCGGTTCTGGTGCGGAAAGTCGTGTACAGAACTGACATCAGCGTGCAAGGGTGGCGTCTAAGTAGCTGCCACGACGTCATCCCGGCGAACAAAACGCCAATGACGGAAGCGGAGCCGACCAATGCCATCTTCCGACGTGCAGAGGTACTGCTGATGAAACAAAAACTTTCCGGATCCAGTCTGACGCCTGGAGGTAATTCTAAGGTAAGGAATCTATAACTAACCTATGTTTCTTACAGATATATTGTTACCGAAGGTAATTAACTTGTTCATTTAGTAGCTGGGGCCACGATACCTTCTTGTAGAGTATACGCATTTCCAGAGCCAGAAACTAAACATCTGAGAGAATATCTGGATCATTAATTGGAAATAGGGTTTATACGACCTTCCCCCTCCCCAGCGGCCTCCTCTCTTTTTTTTTTATATGAAAAGCCAATGGTGATTTGAGGACTTGTATAGACTACTGCATGCTTAACAAAAACACAGTTGGGAATCGGTACCCTCTTCCACTGGTGTCGGTGCTGCTGGATCAAGTGAGGGAGGCGGCTATCTACACGAAGTTGGATTTACGTGGAGCTTACCATTTGGTCAGGATGAGAGAGGGGGATGAATGGAAGACAGCTTTCAAAACACGCTATGGGCTTTACGAGTATACTGTCATGCCATTTGGGTTATGCAACGCCCCAGCGACTTTTCAGTATTTCCTAAAACGATGTGCTCAAAGAATATGTGGATAAGTTTGTGGTGGTTTACATCGATGATATTCTGATGTACTCGGCAAATGAAGGAGTGCCCGAACATCAGGTACAATTGGTCTTGCAGAAACTCAGAGAACATCAGTTATTCTGCAAATTGAGCAAGTGTGAATTTCAAGTGTGTGAAGTGGATGTTTTAGGGGTAATGTTGAGCCTCTCTGGGTTGCGCATGGCTGAGAGAAAGGTGAAAGCAGTACAAACTTGGCGAGTACCCAACAACGTGCGAGAAGTGCAATGTTTTTTGGGTTTCGCCAATTACTACCGCCAGTTCATCCTACACTTCTCACATGTGGTAGCTCCAACCACTAGACTACTGAGGAAGAGGGAGCCGTTTGTGTGGACAAGTGATGCGATGGAAGCTTTTAACTTTCCTAAAAACAGCTTTTGCCTCTGCTCCAGTTCTAAAACATCCCCAAACTAACCTGCCTTTCATAGTGGAAGCCAGTGCCTCTGATATGGCCATAGGGACAGTGCTTTCTCTAAGGGATGCACAGACAAGTCAAGTCCACCCAGTGGCATATGTGTCAAAGAAACTCAATACTGCCGAAGTAAACTATACCATTTCAGAAAAGGAGCTACTGGCCATAAAGAAGGGTTTCCAGGAATGGAGACAGCACCTGTGAGGTCACAGCACCAGATCACGGTTTACACAGACCATAGGAACCTGCAATACTTGAAGACCGCTCAACAGCTATCTCAACGGCAAATGAGATGGATGTTATTTTTTGCAGAATACGATTTTATCATCACCTTCAGACCAAGAGTGGAAAAACAGGAAAGCCGATACGTTATCCCGACAAGGCACAGACATCATCCCACGAAACATGAAGGAAGAAACCATAATCGCTCCATCCAGGGTGTTGTTCGTGATCAGAATTGAAAACTTCTTAGAAGTAGTGAAAAAACACCATTCAGGGGACAATTGGGATCGATGGGTTGAGGGCCATGAATTGTGCAAAATCAAGCAAGGATTGCATTTCATAGATAATAAACTTTACTTACCAACCAAGGCTATCCAACAAAAAGCTTTCGATTGGTGTCACAAGTCAACCATCGCTGGACATCCCGGTTATGTTAAAACCACTCATTTGTTAAGGCATCATTTCTGGTGGGCTACTTTAGCTAAGGGTGTACTGGCATCGGTCAAACAGTGCGAGATCTGTGCTTGAGCCAAGGGAGAACATACAAAAGCTAGAGGGAAACTGATGCCTTTGCCCACCGCATCTCTACAGTGGCAAAACATTAGTATGGATTTTATCACAGGCTTGCCAAAAGACAAAGGCTTTTCAGCCATCCTAGTAGTGGTGGATAGCCTTACAAAGATGGGGCATTTCATGTCATGCCACAACCTGCCCATGGTGAGACAAACAGCCCAATTGCTGCTGGAAAATGTGATAATAAAACATGGTCTACCACAGGTGATTGTATCAAACAGGGGCCCCCAATTCATAGCTCGTTTTTGACATATGTGGTGCAAAGCACTACGTGGATCCGCTGCCTTGTCCACCAGCTTCCATCCACAAACTGACGGACAAACCAAAAGATTGACGCAGACCCTCAAGAAATACCTGTGGTGCTATGCTAAAGAAGCTGAAGAATCTTGGATTTCATCGTTATGGTTAGCAGAACTTGCGTACAATAATGCATGCCACAGTTCCATAGGGGTGTCCCCTTTTTTCGCAAATCATGGCTTCCATGCCGAAGTTCTGCCAATTAACATCCCCACAGTGATCGAGAACCAACATGCATTGCAATCCAGGATTAGACAGATCTTGGATTACCAGTACAGGAATGGCTGGTTGTGGTACTTGATTTCATGGAAGGGATATGCAGCGGAGGATGATTCCTGTGAGCCAGTGTTCAACGTTCATGCCCCTTCGGCTATCCGTGCTTTTCATCTGCGTTATCCCTCCAAACCTGGCTCTAAGAGGCGCTTGGGAGGTGGGCGTACTGTCAGGAATCACAAGTGACAGCGCCACCTCGTCGAACCACAGTTCGCATGAGGCCTAGCATGATGGGCTTCAGGAATAAAAACGTCTATTGCACGGAAGACGGCGTGTGTAATTCTGGGTAATCGGAGCTTCCGTGTTTCGGCATCAGAGGATTTGGTCCGGTGGTCGGACGTAGAAGGTATTCGTCCGAATACTGAGGCAACGCTCTGCCTCTCTTATTATTTGTATCCCGTGCGGACTCACCCCCTCCCTTCTTTCAGAGTCGGGGAGTAGCGCACACTATTTCTGCCTCCTTTGCTGCCCGGGTCGAGTGGCGTGAGAGCTGGAATTTTGGCACCTTGCTTTCTGCCTCATCGCTGCCCGGCTGGAGTGGTGAGAGATCAGGGAACCGTGCACCATGCTTTCTCCCCAGCACTCCTTGGGTGGAGAGGCGTAGAGCGGAAATTGTGCACTTTGCCTTAGCCCCGGTGCTCCTCGGCTGGAGAGGTGTGCTTGCAGAATTTGTGGGCATATTTTTGTGTCCTCTTTCAAGGAGAGCAGAAAGAAGGATTCCCATCAACACTCTTCTTTTGGACATCTACTTCCAGGTAAGAAGTGCTTTGAGACAACTAGTGACTAATTTGTTGTTCATTTGACTATTGTTTGGATTTAGCGTCAAAGGTGTACGTGAAGATTCCTTATTTTTGGGGCAAGAAAAAAGTGAACTACCTATAACTATTTTTGTTCTCGATTGAAAAAAGAAGTACTGTTAATTTTATCCCCATCCTTTATTTCTTTTTCCTTTACTTCTTTCTTTGTTATGCTCTGAAGGTGCCTATGACTGAGGGTGTAGACATTCATCTTTGGTATAAGACAAGAGTATATTTGTGTGTATTGATTGGTAAAAGGAGGAAGTTGATTCTTTGCTTTGTTTTGTGAGGTGCAAGCAGGAAACACTCTGACTGGAAGTGTGTTTTAAGAATTGAAACTTGGGGAAACACGCACTCCTTGTCTTTCAGGTATGTTTGCGTTTAGCGAGACACATATGAGAGTAGGGATATAATATATTGTTCTAATCAGTGTGTTTCTTATTTTCTCCAGGTTCTGTTCCCTGCTGCTTCTTTCCCCTATCCCTTTCACTCGCCTGATCGCCCTAATATTCTGGGTGTACTAGCCTTCAGAGTGTGGGGATATCGGGAGGTGGAACATTTTGAGCATCATTCCAATTCTGAGGAGTTTCGCCTTGAGGATCCGACATACAAGAGGTGAACAGAATTTGAGATCACTTTGGGGGACATTATTAGCAGTAGTTTCTTCTCCCCAAAGTCTAATCTATATGAATAAGAATAGAGACAAAGAGTCTGCAAGATATTGGGAAGGAAATATGTATTTTTATAGATCTCTAGGATTTGTGAGCATAGTGATTGTCTTAAAGAGGTCTTTTGTAGAGTGAGCAACTGTGTCAGTCTTGAAATGATTAACCCTCTTTTTTCAGCTCTCACTAAGGGGTGACATTTGTAAATTTGTCTTCGAAAACAAAATTCATTTTTTTGTTACAGGACCGGCGCCAATGGGCTTCCACCTTTTGAAGCATGGCTTTTTCTGTTTTATGAAGGGGTAAACAAGGAAACATTTCCATTTTTAGATTGACCATCTTCGTTTCTATTATAATTAAAGAGTGCATAGTGTCTCCCAATGACTGGCTGATGGTCATAATATTTGAGAGATATGAGTACTGTTGCCCTTGAACTGGTTTATAGAGGACTTGTATGTAACGAGGGATGCAAGATCTTATTGAATATAGATTTTTCCTGGATTTCATAGCAGCCAAATTTGCTGCGAATTATCAGCCTCTGTTGATAGTTGCAATCCAGGATTAGACAGATCCGAGCAGTGCACAGAAAACTCCAGTGCCATTTGAAACTTGCCAAACAGAGATTCAAGAAGTGGGCTGACCAGCATCGTGTGGATGGTCCTCAGTATCAGCCTGGGGATAGGGTATGGTTGTCTACGAGGAATATCCGTTTCCGGATGCGTAGTGTGTTCCACCCTAGGTTCATCGGCCCTTATACTGTGCTTTGAAGGGTGAATCCTGTGGCTTACAGATTGTGCCTGCCCAAGCATCTTCGGATACATCCAGTGTTCCATTGCAGCCTACTTAAACCGGCCGGGGGAGCTCGGTGTCGAGTCGTACCGCCTGTCATGAAGGATGGGGATCTGAAGTACGAAGTCCGACGTATCTTGGATTACCAGTACAGGAATGGCTGGTTGTGGTACTTGATTTCATGGAAGGGATATGCAGCGGAGGATGATTCCTGGGAGCCAGTGTTCAACGTTCATGCCCCTTCGGCTATCCGTGCTTTTCATCTGCGTTATCCCTCCAAACCTGGCTCTAAGAGGCGCTTGGGAGGGGGGCGTACTGTCAGGAATCACAAGTGACAGCGCCACCTCGTCGAACCACAGTTCCCATGAGGTCTAGCATGATGGGCTTCAGGAATAAAAACGTCTATTGCACGGAAGACAGCGTGTGTAATTCTGGGTAATCGGAGCTTCCGTGTTTCGGCATCAGAGGATTTGGTCCGGTGGTCGGACGTAGAAGGTATTCGTCCGAATACTGAGGCAGCGCTCTGCCTCTCTTATTATTTGTATCCCGTGCGGACTCACCCCCTCCCTTCTTTCAGAGTCGGGGAATAGCGCACTCTATTTCTGCCTCCTTTGCTGCCCAGGTCGAGTGGCGTGAGAGCTGGAATTTTGGCACCTTGCTTTCTGCGTCATCGCTGCCCGGCTGGAGTGGTGAGAGATCAGGGAACCGTGCACCATGCTTTCGCCCCAGCACTCCTTGGGTGGAGAGGCGTAGAGCGGGAATTGTGCACTTTGCCTTAGCCCCGGTGCTCCTCGGCTGGAGAGGTGTGCTTGCAGAATTTGTGGGCATATTTTTGTGTCCTCTTTCAAGGAGAGCAGAAAGAAGGATTCCCATCAACACTCTAGTATCCAAGGGGATCTTCTTTTGGACATCTACTTCCAGGTAAGAAGTGCTTTGAGACAACTAGTGACTAATTTGTTGTTCATTTGACTATTGTTTGGATTTAGCGTCAAAGGTGTACGTGAAGATTCCTTATTTTTGGGGCAAGAAAAAAAAGTGAACTACCTATAACTATTTTTGTTCTCGATTGAAAAAAGAAGTACTGTTAATTTTATCCCCATCCTTTATTTCTTTTTCCTTTACTTCTTTCTTTGTTATGCTCTGAAGGTGCCTATGACTGAGGGTGTAGACATTCATCTTTGGTATAAGACAAGAGTATATTTGTGTGTATTGATTGGTAAAAGGAGGAAGTTGATTCTTTGCTTTGTTTTGTGAGGTGGTGCAAGCAGGAAACACTCTGACTGGAAGTGTGTTTTAAGAATTGAAACTTGGGGGAAACACGCACTCCTTGTCTTTCAGGTATGTTTGCGTTTAGCGAGACACATATGAGAGTAGGGATATAATATATTGTTCTAATCAGTGTGTTTCTTATTTTCTCCAGGTTCTGTTCCCTGCTGCTTCTTTCCCCTATCCCTTTCACTCGCCTGATTGCTCTAATACTCTGGGTGTACTAGCCTTCAGAGTGTGGGGATATCGGGAGGTGGAACATTTTGAGCATCACTCCAATTCTGAGGAGTTTCGCCTTGAGGATCCGACATACAAGAGGTGAACAGAATTTGAGATCACTTTGGGGGACATTATTAGCAGTAGTTTCTTCTCCCCAAAGTCTAATCTATATGAATAAGAATAGAGACAAAGAGTCTGCAAGATATTGGGAAGGAAATATGTATTTTTATAGATCTCTAGGATTTGTGAGCATAGTGATTGTCTTAAAGAGGTCTTTTGTAGAGTGAGCAACTGACTTGGTAAAACTCAACACCGCTAGCTTGGCCTGACCATTTATAGTGAGATTTAGAATGACACCTCTGGAACATGGTAGGATAGTTATACCCGCACAAATCTAAACCCTTTCCTCTTGGAATATACTTTTTCAGGAGAAGTTTAAAAGAGTGCTTCTAGTAGGGATGACATCATATCAATCTCAGTTACGTTATGTTTGGGGAATGGGTGAGTAATGCAGTTGAACATGCCCTTACCAGGCATTAGAGCTGGCGCTTAAGACCATCTGCACCATGGTATGATTATGTTTTGAATGAAGAGAAAAGATGCTGTAAAAATTGTAAAGAATATTGAGGTCCAAGTATGTGCAAGAGGCGAGGTAATGGTTAGTAGAGGTACTAACAAATATAAACGCCTGGTTTACAAGACTAAGTCCAGATTTTATGCAGTGAGGACCCTGAAATCTTGTTGTGCTTTCAGGGAATTGTTTCACACAGAAAGATCTTTAGCATTCACTTCCTTCTTCTCTCAACAGTTGATAAGATCTCAATCGCTATGTGATCATCAGTCAGATGTCTTTCAAGATAAAATCAAAACCATCTGAGACTTGGTAACTGCATGTCAACATGACTCAATACCAAACCAGAGGTCTCTTGGGTCAGTGTTAATTCTGATCATATCCTGGAGATATTTGACACAATCTCTGCAGAAGAACTGATAGCTTTGCTGAAGAAAGACTTCTTCTTTATCATTTCCAAACACGATTCCACCTAAGATTTGGCAGAAAGGCCATGCATTGCTTCGTATCTATCTGCAGGATATTTGCAATAGTACATCCAGTTAGTCATGGTTCTGAAGTTATGGAAGAAAACATTAGTCTTCTTTAAAAGACCACAAATGACACTGAAATCTTAGGTAACTATTTTCCAATTTCACAACTTCCATATCCAGCAAAAATATTGTAGAGAGCCATAAATAATCAGCTCACAGCTTACCTGAAGCTTTGCAATGTGCTAGATGTAGTTCAATCCAGCTTTTGTGGTGCTCACTGCACTGGTAGCGGCGATGGAAAATTTGTAAGGACTGATCAACAAGTGGCAGTCCGACGTACTGGTACTAATAGATGCTTCTGCTGCTTTTGACACCAGGTCCCACGAAAGGCTATGTACAAGACAGAGGGAGATACGTGTTCAAGGTGATGGAGCGCTAGGCCCTGAAATGTACCTCTTAGTCAAGTCGTCAAAGATTTACCTCATTGGTCATATGGACCTTTCTTAGTTGACTTGAAGCCTTGAAAGGGGGCAAACATCAACAATGCATTTCTAACGTGTGAAGCCAAATGTAACCCCACAATAAGGACCCCAAATCACTGAATATGGTTAAAGAGTTTTATTTTGGTCTGCCAATCAATCCAGTATGTTTGCAAGCCAAAAATTAATTCACTAAATACAGCAATACAAAAAGCAAGCTGAAGAATCTCAGTAGGTTAAGGCGTAACAAAATGACATATCGGATTGCAATAATAACAATTGTATAAACACAAATGAAAGCATACAGGTGTTCCATAAAGAAACTTGGTAAAGGAAAGGTCGTTCCTCTAAACATAAACCAAATTTAGGGTCATCTCTCAAGGGTCTCTAAATCGCGAGCACTGAAGAAGAAGGTGTCAGCATTATCAGACTTCAGTAAAAGTCCAAAAATAAAAAAGAAATACGTTTTTAGCGTATGTCTTCACACTTGTAAAAATAGGGCAAGCAGACAGGTCTGTGCCTCCCTAATTCAAAAGGGAATCTGCTCTACTTTCAGATATGTGAACACCAATTTGAAAATAATAAGAGATTCAGAAGCGTTCTTATCTCTCTCACACCACCAGGGACCAAACAGAACACTACTTGAGTGCATCTGCAGAATGGCTTCAGGTTCACATCACATCGGACTAAAGCTTTGGTTCTCAACCTTGAACAACTTGCCATCCTGGAAAATGATGAACAGAAGGCTTCTTTCAACCATTGTTTCTCCATGTTCACTGCCATGTTTCTCTCAGGCCTCTCCATCAGCCGTCTAATACAGACAATAAACCCTTCTCTAACTAATGTAAATCATGATAAAAGAAACCTGCAAGAAAAAGAGAAAACATGCTGGCGAGGCACAAATAAAATCAGCCTGGGCCTTTAGTCAGGCTAACTTTAGTTGAGCATTTAATGTGTGCTTCCAATACATGGTTATACATGCACACGTGTAACTTTAAAATAACTGCAACATGAGCAAAAATTACATGTTTACATATGCAAATACCTCTTGAAGTGTATGTGTAAAATGTGAACAAAGAAATACAATACATACCTTCATGTTTAAACTAAGCATTAGTGCGCACAGGTATATGAATCCTAGTTTCTACAGTGAATACAGTTCAGTAATGCGTTTATATGCTTGACATGCATTAAAAAGATTAAGGTACACAATGCATATAATGTCAGGTGTACGTATATAATTGCATTTCTGTGATGTGCAAGGGGGGAGTCTAAATTACGCTGCTCTAATCCCCGTCTGATGATGATGTTAGCAATTACAATCAACATATGAATCTTATCAGATGCAATCAAATCACCACCCTGAAGTTTTCATCATTTTCTGTTTAGAATTTTCCATGTACTTCATTTCATCATAAAATCTACATTGACTCTCCTCTAGTTCCACATCCTTTCTTTTTCTACTTATTCCCCATATTTCCTGCTTTACTTCATGTTTTGCTTTCATACACTTGTACCCCTTAAAGATTATAAACAAACGTATTGCACAAAGGGCAATTATCACAAGGGATTTCAAAATAGAACCATCTGTTCCACTCCCAATGTTTCGAAACCAATTTCCCATTGCAGCAAATCCATTTACAATTGCTTCCCAAACACTTGTATCTTGCAACTCCTTTAAATCTCCTATGACTGTCTGTCAGGTTCTTAATATATTTCTTCACCTCTTCACTCTTGTCAGGTATATAGGTGCAGCATTGCTGAACCTTTAACATCTAACCGACTCCACCCTTCTTCGCGAAAAGGATGCTTAATGCAAGATGATTCTGCTTACCATATAACTTATAGCTCTCATTTCAGTGTGCACAGCTAAAAATGAACTTGCAGTACTAGTAGATACCTTATCAACTATACTGTACAACTTTCTAATTTCCATTTCATTCAGAGCTACTCCTACAGAAGGTATCAATGCACCCAAAAATCTCCTGCTATTTCAGCACCACTACTGCTTCTTCTGGATCTCGTATGTGAACTCCATATAGGATCATCTAAATGCTCTACATGATAAATCTTTGGGACGACTATTGCCAAGTAACATGTGCCATACCAAACTCATGGTAATGTAAAATAGGCTTGATCTTTGCAAACATAATAAACTCCTGGAATAACGAGGTCTTGTCCTCCCATAAATAATGGGCAATTCCCTTCACATTCAAAAATATGATCACAGTCACTCCTTCCCATATTTCTAGTGTTAACTGCAGATTTCATTTTTCGCACACACAGCTTTCCTTTTGTGCTTCCAATCTAAATTTAATGTGGGAATTACCCCTGACTGTTGGTGATTTAACTCCTCCTTAGCCCATTGGTTTCTATACCTTTGATCCCACTCTGTTTTCCAGCGAGCATCTATTGACCTTCTGTCTTCTACCAAATCCAAAAATGTATTTTCAACATCATTTAAGATACAAACTCAATTGTTCCGGTGAGCATAAGCAGTGTCGAACATTAGAATGGGTTTAAGCAAACTATCAGCTGTGTTCAACTATTAAGCTTTGGGGTGGGTATTCACATGTTTGAACAAAGAGATTTCAGAAAACACATAGGGGTTTATTACAAGTTCGGAGGTCCATAGGACTGCCAAACCCATGGTGGCGATACAACCACCGCCACACACACTGCCACAATGTGGGTCTGCCCGCAGTATGTGTGTCATCAGACTACCACAGGACTGCTGCAACCGCCGGGATCCCGCGGCTTGGCGGTGGCAGTCAGCTTAGTAATATGCTGGCGATGCCGCTGCGGCACCGCCGAGCATATCACGAGTTACCTCAATGCCACCCTTTCCTTGGCGATGAGCCAAGCATGAAAAGGGCGGCGGTGAGGCAACTAAGGTGGCACTAACAGAACCCCCTGCCGCTTTAGCACCAGGGGGTGCATGCGGGGGGGCACATGTTGTGCCCCCCTGGAAATGCACCCCCAGTTCCTGCATGGTATGAAATGCATGACATGGTACATACCATACCGTGCAGGAACGTGCTGCGGTGATATCATGGTGGTGCCTGTGTAAGGCTCTCCTGTGAGCATTAGACAGGCACCGCCATGACACTGCCACAGCACCACCCGCCCGCCACGGATTACTATCATAATCCGGCGGGCAGTTGCACTGTGGGCTTGGCGGTTCTCTCAAGAAGCGCTGCTGTGGAGGGCCACAGGAGGACCGCCAAACTCATAATAAGGCCCATAATCATAATTTGAATAATAATACTAGAAATTACCCTTTCCAGATAAAAGGCTCATCAATAAACTACATGAAACAGTAAATGAAAGAGGAAGATGGTGGTAGGTGTTACCCTCTGTGGCTCATGCAGGTAACTGCATACAAACGTAGTAGTCCTTTGCATTCATAGTGTCAATGTACTCATAAAGCAACTTGAAATAAGTGTTTGAGGAAAAATCTGAGAAATTTACATGCAGTGTTTTAAGATCGAAAGCGTGTAAGCTATTGTCAGTAGGAATTGGAGCTCTAGGGGTAGTTCAAGATCTAATCTCAACTGAATTGAGCAATGTGGGTGAATATAGTCCCAAAAGGAAAACAATTTGTCCTATAGCTATCAATTCACCTGCTAACATAATCCCACGCCAACTGTGGTTACCATTCTCCATATTGTATTTAGAATCAGACCATTGAGCAGAAAAAAGCAGCAAGCAGGTTTCTTTGTGCATTTCTAATTAATGCAGATGATAAACAAAGTCCATAAATCTACTCTGTCTTCTTCTAAAAGACACCCTACCCTTACTCTCTTTCAGCAGCTCGTGCCTAGGTAATCCGCTTAAATCTTTTTAACAAAGTCTATTGAATTGTCTCTAGTAAAAGCGTTTATCAAAGTTCAGCTTAGAAACCATAGCAATGATAAGTCATTTCAGTCTATTCAGTACTAGACAAAAACAAAATGAGGTTCAGCCACAATCTTTAGTTCATGGAAGTTTGACTGGAATTGCACTGTTAT